>NC_066536.1:14966662-15131662 GCF_024679095.1 Eriocheir sinensis
AAAATTTAAGATATCAGACAACACAAACATAACACAAAGCTGAATGACAGGAGTCCCTCTCAAGTGGCAACAAAACAAGCAACAGGTAAAATCCTTAACATGTGTTTGGAAAGTTTCCAGATACTTCTCAATTTCCTTGGGCCTTGAGTTTTTTATCTCTGTACTTCTTGCCTTCTTGAATGTATAGCTTTTCCTCCTCAGTCAAGTTCTTGTTGATGTTGGTGAAGACTCCAGTGCCAATAGTGACACTACCCTCCCTCAAGGTGAAGCGTTGGCCTTTCTCCAGCACCATGGGCTTAAAAAAGCGAATGTCAAGCCTGCAATAGAAAAATTATTCAGATCACTGTGATACAGACTAGCCCAAAGTTTATTTTAACTAGTACATGGCAGTCAATAGACCAATGGTCCTTGCAGGAATATTGCGGAGCAACAGATCTTGTGTGCCTCATGATGCACTAAATCAAACACCTTCTGGAGATCAGCATAGGCTGCATGGTCCAGAATAGGTGGTCTGTCCTTAAACCTAATTGATTCTTCATTAATTAGATGGCTCCAAAACATTGCATTTCAACTCTGGTCAATATTAAGTTCAAGGAAGTGATGGTCGAGCTTGTTTTTAAAGGAGTCAATCGTGTTACACTGGACCACTAATTGAAGGTGGGAGCTTATTCCATTCTCGCACTACAACGTTGGTGAAGAAAAAATTTGGTTAAGTCTGAATTTACTTGTCTACATTTGAGTTTTATGCCATTGTTCCTCGTTCACAAAGTGTCATCGATCATAAACAATGTTGATCTGTCTACATCCGAGAGAGAGAGAGAGAGAGAGAGAGAGAGAGAGAGAGAGAGAGAGAGAGAGAGACACACACGCCTCTTCAACAAGTTTCAACTTGCTGTTCCTTGACTCTTCCCTTCCTTTCTAATCATATGTGCACCACTTAATTTTGCATGTTTATATATATAATACATGATGATTATGTTGAAATTATGGCTGAAAACTTGTTATAATCAGAAGCGCCGTTTGAAATTTGGTGCGTGGCCAGTCCGGATACGGGGCGGGGCGCCGTTTTCGCCCGGTCGTAGTGAAAGGGTTAATCCCCCACCCCAATATGCTTCTGCCATGCCCAGGTGAAAGTTACCATCAGGGGACAATAAATCACTGCTATAGACAGATAATAAATAACCCTATAATAGCCCCCATGTATGATGTCCATGATTCTATTCCACAGTGTGTAATAATACTTACTTGGCATCCTCCCCAGGCATGACCATCTCTTTGTCAGGAACAACAATCTGAGCACTGCATCGCCAGGTCTTGCTGTACACCTGCATGTTTAAGAAGGAGGTGAAGGGCCTCGACCTGCCACCTTCTTCCTTTGTCAGTACATACACCTGGCCCTCCACATGGTCATAAGATTTCAAGGTGCCCGGCTTGCACATAACCTGCCAACAAATTAATTTTCTTAAAACCATTTTTTACTAATAACTTCTTTTTTTTTCACGTCTACGCCTATAGCACCGGTAGGCTTGCTTGAGGGGCCTGGATGGTAGTCGGCCCCAGCCTGTCATGGCGCCATCTTCTCTACTACTACATATTTCTACAAATAAAAATTGTATGAGAATCAACATTAACATTAAAATATTTTAGTTTAGCTTTGTTTCTAAGCTCAGGCTTTGCCATGGCCATCTAAGCTTAGCATGGAATACACTCACACTTGTGGGACTTTTAGAAGCCATTACTGACTAATACACAATGACCACACGTAATTTTTCAATGGTAAAATACACCAAGGCCAGACACTAACACTCGTGTGGCATCATCATCATTGTCGCTTAACGTCCATATTTTCCCATTCAAGGTGGGGTTGGACAGGCGATGACTCTCCAAAGACTATTAGAAGCGAGTCACAGCAACTGAAAATAAAAAACTAGTAACATAGATTGAAAACATACATGAAATACAATAAATCAGTACATCATAAACTGAGGGAGACCTGTACCCATCATACATGTATCCAAATGCATAATATAATTAATTAATGCTATTACGAATGGCGCTCTAAAACCAATTGCATTCATTGTTCGATAACCCACTGTAGAGATAAAATTCCACTATTTATATGAACTTTTTATGGAGTATCTACTAGGTCAGTGGTTCCCAACCCATGGTCCATGGACCAGTGCCGGTCCGTGGCTTATGATTTCCTGGTCAGCCAAATTGCTTTACTAGTGACTTTGTATTTTGTTCATGCTTATAAATGGATTTCTAATTTCATTTGTAAAACATGAGATATTAGTATGTTTTGGTGTATTGGTAGACCTTGCAATAGGTACATGAATCTATCACCATGACAGCTAGTCATCTACTGTAGTACTAAGTGCTGTAGTTGTATTTTTCCCTCATGGCATCCATTTGAATAATTTAGCCTTTATAATCACTTTACTTTGTATAATGTGAAACAATACATTACATGGTATTGTCCCACTGAATTTTAAATTGCTAAAAAAATAAAATATGTATTTGGACTATATAAATGTCAATGTATGCTTGGATCTATGCCTATGGCACTGGTCCGCAGAATTTTTACCACTTGCTCGACAGGTCCGTGGCTTTGAAAAGGTTGGGAACCACTGTACTAGGTCCCTGAGCAGGTAGGGCATATTTTGATAACCTCTCTCAAAAGGTAATATCAAAATTTCAAAGGTGTTTTAAAAATTCCTACAATGTGCTGGATGTTATGAAAATTTTCCTTCTAATTTCAGCATTTTTGGCAACAGCAGTCAGCAGTCGCATCACTCAGAAGACCCAACTGGTTACAATATTGCCAATGCACAGGGCAAACAGGAGTAAGTCACAACTATGATGACTGGATGATACATAAAATTTAACAAGCAACTTATTATTTGGTATTCCTTCATCCTTATCCCCTAGGACCTTACCAGTCAAATGTAGCACCTTTACTATACATTACAACTTTAACCCGGTAGCAGCGGGGATCATATTTCTTAATGGTCCCTCCAAGCGAGAAAAATGAGAGAAAATCACCTTTCACACAAACCATTTCATAAAATATATCAAAGCATTTGTGATCAGATTATGTATCATCTATTTTGGGGGGTTTATATCATGGCACAAAATTGGCCCGTCGCTGCAACACGATAAAGCCACAAATTTGCCCCGTCGCTGCTACTGGGTTAAGCTATGAATATATTGGTGGTACTTATCCTACCAGGTGCAGAAGATGGTGCAAGGAGCAGTCACAAGGTATGCATCTCACTTATGACATGCTCCCAAGAAATTAGTAATTTTCTTTTTTGTAAAATGTGAACAAGCATGAACTGCACTATGCTGCTGGTGGATATACATAAAATATCAAGTGCCTTGCATGTAGGGCTTTTTTATTTATTTTTTTTATTTACCCTAAAATTTAGACTTGATAATGGATCACATGTTTATCTAGGAGGACCAGTAAATCTGTGCAGACATATACTCAATATAAATTCATGATATAAAAATAATGCAGAATATCCTGATGACCTTATCCAAACAATACTAGGATTGACAGTTTTGGAAATGAAAGAGGTGAATGAGGGGTGTAAAATGAATATGAGAGGTAAACCAAAGAAAGTGTGTAGAGGTGATACGGTAATAGAGGAAATCCAAGGAAAGTGTATTGAGGTACCACAATTATACTGATAAGAATGGAGCTGACAATCAAAGGAATATGCAAAGAATAAAAACTGTCAAGGTGTGTATGCTACAGAGTACATGAAGTGTGGTGAATATGCCTGATGAACGAGCCTCCCATAACCCACTTAGCCAGGGGTACCTCTTTGGCCGACTCGGTAGGGAGTGGGTCTCTCGGCACACTGGTTGTGGGTTCAATCCCAGGCAGCCGGCGAATACCCTCTCCTGGTGTTGATTAATTTCTCTTGTTTCGATACACACAGAGGTCATGTTGGGAAATAGAGGAAATAAGCTCTCGGGGCATGACATACAGATCTTACTAATCATAGCCTATGGGTGAAGGTAAGTTTTGTTGCTGAATGCACTGGTAAGTAAGAAACAAATAGAAACAGACTGACCATGCCCTTAGTGACGTCATCCCTTTTGAGTCCTCGCACTAGAGCCGCCATCTGGTCCCCAGCATGCGCTTCCTCAAGGGTCTGGTGGAACATCTCAACCCCCGTCACTGTGCTCTTGAACTTCTTCCCGTACCCCAGGAACTCGCACTCCATGCCTTTCTTCACAATGCCTCGCTCCAGCCGTCCACCCACCACAGTGCCACGACCTGAAATTGTCACTTGGTAAACACCTACTTCACAAAATATTCTGAATATTAAATAGTCTACCCTATAGTCACAGCATCCAAGTCTGAAGTTGCCATACATCTTTACTCTGAAAAATCATACATGCTTCCGTAGGAATCTGACTTATTATTATCTGACTGAGTGAGGTCATTCTTTGTAATTTTATGCCATAAGCTGTCACCTATCATGTGTTTTCAGATGCCCTAAACTTAACCTAGCCTAACAAAACTCAGAACAATTACTATACATAAGTCCTCAGAAAAATCATATATGCTTCCTTACTCAAAAGACTTTCAATATTACAAAGTGAGGTCTTTCTTTGTTGATTAATGCTACAAGTACTTGGCTGTCATGTGTTTGAAGATGCCTTAAACTTAACCTAAACTAACAAAACCACAAAAAGTTACCATGAGTCTGGACTCAAAAACTTATCTCAGTTTCCTTTTTTATAAGACTTTCTATACTGTATAACAAAGTGAAGGAAAAAAAAAAAAAAAAAATCTATGACATTTTTATTTTATTTAACAGCAAATTAATAGAATAGAATATATTGCCATAAGGTTCCTCACCTGCTATGGAGTACACACTATCCACCGGCAGCATGAAGGGCTTGTCCAGCTCACGCACAGGAGTGGGAATGTGTTTGTCAACTTCTGCCATGAGTTCTTCTACAGCCTTTGCTCCTATGGTAAGTAAACCAAATAGCTTGTTGAGAAATTGAAACATCCCATTTAATACTTTACAGCTCATCCATGAAAACTAACAAATCATCCTCCATTCTCAAAGCCTGTGTATTGTAAGGGCAAAGGTTCACTAGTCAATTATGGCCTGGTCCATTACCCCGGATATTCTTTTCACCCCTGGTTAAGGATTGACCCTGATCACACCACAATCAGACCCTTCTGCTGCTGGATTCTAGGGGACACTGGTTGAAATTTAAGGGCAAGGGAGACACCCAGTAAACCTCCACATGGCTGGTTTATTGAATTGTGGTGTGGAGAGCATGGTTTTTCAGGCCGTTACTCCAAGGCAATTATAGTATGGTTGAACCTGTCAATCATGGCCCTACTACATCAATACAAGACTCACCTATTTCAGGATTTTTGGATTCAACTGCAGACAAAGCAGAGCCCTTCACCAAAGGAGCATTGTCACCATCATAACCCATTTCTGTCAGTAACTCTCGGATCTCCATTTCAACAAGCTCAATCATTTCCTCATCTGCAGCATCAACCTGAAAAGAAAGACAAAGATCTGGTTATGTCATCACTAACTATAAATATATATAAAGCAAGACAATGCTCTGAACGTGAGTGAGTGAGTGAGTGTGTGTGTGTGTGTGTGTATTTACCTAGTTGTAATTTCACAGGGCCTGGGCTTACGCTCGTGTGATCCAGTCTCCATATCTATAATTATCCAACTTTTCCTTGAAGCTCTGCTGCACACTCTTCGCCAATACTATTTCTTCACTTATTCTGTTCTAAACCTCTATATTTCTTTGTGGGAAGCTATATTTCTTTATGTCTCTTGAGCATCTTCCCTTTCTCAACTTTTTATTATGTCCTCTAGTATTCCTGCTGAAAGGTTCTTCTTTTAGTAGCAATTTCTTTGTTATCTACTTCTTCCATTTTACTCAGTAGCCTATTTATTTGTATTAGGTCTCCTCTTTCTCTTCTTTGTTCTAGTGTTGGTAAGTCCATTTCCTTTAGTCTCTCTTCATATGTCAGTCCCTCCAGTTCTGGAACCATTTTTGTTGCCATCCTCTGTATTCTTTCTAGTTTTTTTATGTGTTTCTTCATATGTGGAGACCACACTGTTTCCGCGTATTCTAGTTTAGGTCTGATCATAGTAGTAATTAATTTTTTCATCATTTCTTTGTCCATGTAGTGGAATGCTATACCTATATTTCTCACCATGTTGTATGTATCACCAAAGATCTGATTTATATGACTTTCTGGTTGCATATAATCTTGCATTATTACTCCTAGGTCTCTCTCTTCATTTACTTTCTTTAATATTTCACCATCTCCCATTTTATATGTCCATTTTGGTCTTTCTACACTTTTTCCCATTTCCATAACATGACATTTCTTCACGTTGAATTTCATCTCCCATTTCTGACTCCATTTCCAAATCTTGTTTAGGTCTTCTTGCAGCTCCTTGCAGTCTTCACTGTTTCTTATGTCTTTGCAGTTTAGCATCATCTGTGAACAGGCTCATGTAGCTGTTTATTCCCTCTGGTATATCATTAATATAGACTAGGAAGAGTACTGGTGCTAAAACCGACCCCTGGGGCACTCCACTTTCCACCGTTCTCCATTCCGATCTAGTGTCCTTAACCACGGTTCTCATCTCTCTTCCTCTTTAGTAACTTTCCATCCAGCACTTCATTTTCCCTTTCAATCCTCCTTTATTTTCTAGTTTCCACAGCAGTCTTGAATGTGGAACTTTTTCAAATGCCTTCATTAAGTCTAGGTAAATGCAATCCACCCATCCGTCTCTTTCCTGTAATTTGTCTATCACTCGAGTAAAAGCTCAGCAAGTTTGTCACACATGAGCGGCCTTTCCTAAACCCATATTGATTGTTTGTGATTAGATTATGTTCTTCTAGAAATCTCATCCATTGTTCTTTTATTAATTTCTCACATATTTTACATACTACACTGGTCACTACACTGGCCTGTAATTTAAGGGTTCTTCCTTTTTTCCACTTTTGTATATAGGTACCACTTCTGCCCTCTTCCGCTCCCTAGGCACTGTGCCAGTTTTTATTGAGCACCTAATGATGTCATATATCGGGCCGACTAACTCATTTCTGCACTCTTTAAGTATAAAATCTGAAACTCCATCCAGTCCCACGGCCTTCCCTTCTCCCAATTCCCCCAATAGTTTTTTTTGATATCCTCTTTATCTTTTTTTTTTTTTTTTTTTTTTTACGTCGCGGCCTATAGCGCCGGTAGGCTTTTTCCCAGTGGGGCCTGATGGTCGGCCCAAGGCTTCTTCCCGGTGGGTCCTGATGGTCGGCCCAGCCCATTCTGGCGCAGGCGAGTGTTTATAGTGGCGCCATCTTGCATTGGCTCATGCTGCCCTCCCGGAGCTCATCTTTAATCCTAGAATCTAGAGTCCGGGTTGATAGGTGGTCTTCTGGACAGCATGTGGGTAGTTTTAAGCCACTCGGCGGCGGCTGAAAAATCCCAGCTTGGTGGCACCGGGCGGGGATTGAACTCGCATCCTCCTGAACGCGGTGGTGTTACTCTGTCGATTCAGCCACCACCTCCCGTCTATTTTGACTTCTTCCATATATACATCTAAGTTGTTTTCTTGTGGTTCATTAAATAATGATTCTTTGGTAAACACTTGCTGGAATAATTCCGCCATGCCTTTGGGATCCTCGATCTCTACATTCTCTTCAGTCAGTCTTCCAATTGTTTCTCTTGATTAAATTTTTCCATTTATAAATCTATAAATAGTTTAGGTTGTTCTTTACACTTTTCCACAATATCCTTTTCGTATCGTTTCTCTTCTTCCTTTCTCACTTTCACATTCTCATTTCTCGCTGCCTTAAAGTCTTCTTTGTTTCTTTGATTTTAGTTTCTTTTCAATCTTGACCACACTTTGTCTCTTTTCTTTTGCCTTTGCACATCTTGCATTAAACCAGTCCTTTTTTGCCCTCTCCCTCGGTCTGTATTTTGGCACGAACTTCATAACACCTGTGTTGTACGCCTTCATGGAAATATCATACTTTCCTTGAACTTTGCTTGTACTCATTAACTCTTTCCAATCCATTTCAGCAAAAAACTTCTTGAGGTGTTCCACCTCTGCTTTCCTATAGTTTAGTCAATCACTTCTATAAGTCTCGTCTTGTTCCCTTCCTCCCTCCTCCATTTCTATCTCTATGAGCACGTGATCACTTTTTCCCAGGGGGCAATCATACCTCAATTCATCCTTCACGTGAATTTCTCTTGTCAACACCAAATCCAGTCTTGCCAGTTCGTCATCTCTTCTATATCTAGTATTTTCCTTCACCCTTTGTATCATCAAATTTTCCATCATTAAATTTAAGAATCTATTCCCACATGCCACATCACTACCATTGCTCTCAAACCTCTCCCAGTCAACCTCTTTGCAACTGAAATCGCCAACTAGTATTACTCCTTTGTTTGCCTTAAGTAATCTCCTCAAACTCTGTATGGTGTCATCAATCATGTTTTCATAATCTTCTTTACTCCATGATATAGTTTTTGGTGGTACATATGTAACTGCAATCGTCATCCTTTCTCTATTCTTGTTTTCCAAGCTTACACTCACTATTTCTGCTTTTCCTTCTCCATATTCTATTGATTTTACTAATAACTCTTTCTTTATCATTATCACCACTCCTCCTCCACCTTTGCCCATTCTATCCTTCCTCCATACATTGTATCTTCCATCTCATTCAATTTGGATGTTTTCTTTTAGTTTAGTTTCAGTTAGGCAAACTATCATGGGATCCCTCTCTTTTAGATAATCTTGCAGCTCTAATTTACTATATATATATATATATATATATATATATATATATATATATATATATATATATATACATATATATATATATATATATATATATATATATATATACATATATCCTTACATCCTTCCGTTTCTTTTAGTTTAGTTGTTCTATATAATATGTCTTCGGCTGCCTTTTGTGATTTTAGTTTTAACTTAACTGGTCTTGTTTTCCCTTCAATAAATGGACCCATTCTATAAATCTCGTCTACTTCCTCCTTGATACTCTGCCTTTCTGCATCATTTAGGTTCTTGAGCAGGTCTTTGACTGATTTCAGTTCCTCTTTATCTCTTTTTGGTTTATATGTTATATTCTTTTCTTTCATCCCAAAAATAACAGCACTTCTTTTTTTGTCCGCTTCTTCTCTAAATAATTCTTCATTTTTCTGTAAAGCCTTGACTACATCTTTCTCCACGTCTTCTTTATTCTCTTTCATTTGCTGTTCTATTACTTCTCTTAGGCTTACATTTGCTTTTTCACTCTCCACTCTCCAGGTCTTCACCTCTTCTCTAACTCTTTGTTCTTCTCAGTTTACCAATTCCTTCAAGTTTTCATTTTCCTTTCTTACCACTCCCAATCCTTCCTTCACTGATCCTTCGTACTTTGCTACTTTTTCCTTTAGCTTCTCATTTTCCTTAATCAATTTCTTCTCATTTTCCTCTAGTCGTTTTATCCTATTTCTCATGTCACGGTGGAATTCTCTATTCTGCTCTTCTTCCTCATCCCTTCTCTTTACCATGTTGATCCATTTATCCAGTTTTCTTTCCATCAGCAGCACTCTCTTATATAATGTCGTCTCATTTCTCGCAAAACCAGAAAATTCAGCTGAAGTACCTCCAGCTTCATACTCACTTTCCTCCCCGCTGTTGTTGTCACCTCCTCTTGCTCTACTACTTCTGCTTCGTGGCGTGATCCATCCCTGGTCTTTCTCCTTATCACTCATCGCACTTAACTGCACTAATGGAGACCTACTGAACCAACATTAGCACAGCCCAGGCCTCTGCAACACTACACTAGGTAATTTTGCTCCTCAACAGCGGATCGAGGATTGTGTCTTTCCAACGGCTCGGAGCAGAGCGGCCCAGATGTTTACTCCTCGACGGCTGAACGCAATGTGTGTGCGTGTGTGTGTGTATCTAATGAACTCACCTTGTTTATAAAGACAACAATGTTCTCAATTCCAATCTGCTTTGCCAGGAGAAGGTGCTCCCTGGTCTGAGGCATTACACCATCAGTGGCCGCCACAACAAGGATGGCTCCATCCATCTGAGATGTCCCAACAATCATGTTCTGTTTAAAAACATAAAAAAAGATCAACACATGTTCCAGACAGCTGGCCAATGGCCAAGGAAACAATAATCACCCCATGAGCAGAGTTGTGCCATTCATGTGTGACCAAATAATGGTCATGTTTCACTGGCAAGGAGCATCAAAAACTCTATCCAATGCACTCCACAGTGAAGGACTCAAGCACAACCATCACATAATTAGTAGCTGTCACAACATGGATTGCTACATTCATCTGAAATATCCTAAGCATCAAGTCCTGTTAGATACAAAAAGGAAACAGTACATATGAATCTTTACTGAGCTAATCAGGCAAGGTCATGAGAGGACAAGAGTTATGAGAAGACTCTTATGTTGGTGATGATGGTTGGGGGGTAAATCTGTAAGGCATCCCAGGATGTGCTGCAGAACTTTTAATTATTTTCAACAAACAATCTTTTCTCCTATCACAGTTTTCTGTTTCATGATTCTCATTTTTTCTACTTTGCATATATCACATTCTTTTCGACATAAAAATTGATACTAGGACAATAATACTTGACCAGTGTGTAAATGGTAAGTTGGGTATTTCTCCTCAATTGAATGTCTGAATGTTTCAGGATTTAACCATAATCAGTGCTCCCTGTGTATTAGGATGATAACATTAAGAAACAATATTAGGATGATAACAAAATGTCCACACCACCTTCAGCTGTAATGGATCACACAGTATTCCCAGGGCTATAAATATATTACCTATCCCAATAAAATATTGTATGATCAAGACTAAGTGATTCTGAAAATTGTGGTACTACCTTGGCTATAAGGTAATTAACTTGAGTGTCTAGTCATGACATACGTTTTGGGGAAAATACAACCAAAGCAGCACAGGGATATTAGTATGTTAGGACTTCATCCGACATGACAGTGGTTCAGTCCCAACCTCTGCTGGGTACTGAGTAGCACTGATCTCCTGCTACTCAATCTGTCCTTACATTCCCTTGTAGGTGATTGCATGCAAAATAATAAACTATGAGATAAAAGCACAAAAACAGATATATCTTGCCTTGATGTAGTCAGCATGTCCGGGACAGTCCGTGTGGCCATAGTGTCTGTTCTCAGTGCTGTACTCAATGTGAGCAACATTAATGGTAATGCCTCGGGCCTTCTCCTGAGGGGCATTGTCAATCTCGTCATACCTCTTAGCTTGGGCTAACTCCTTTTCAGAAAGCACTGAAAAAAGTTAAGACACATCTAAGTTATATAAATATAATGCAAAGCACTTAAATCATTATGGCTTTAGAACCACATCAAATAGAGATTATAATGGTCATAGTTTCAGAGCAACACAAAGAGGAACTTTTTTCCTGTGTGAGCCCATTGTTCTGGCAGCCTAACTCAGGGGCACTGCTGTTGGCTATGGCCAATCCTAATTGTAACCTGAGATATTTTCTTTCATATGGTGCTACATGGCAGGATGAAGTTCAGAAACTTGTGAAAAGGAAAAGGAAGGCCTGACAAAATATTCATTGGCACCTGTGTTTTTGTCTTTCAAAATTTGCTTGCACAATTTGAGCCTTTGTAAATTGGTACAATGACCCTCTTCCATTCCCAAGGCACAATCCTTTCTGGCAGTGAACACACTATTGGATTTTATCAACCAGTGGTTCTCTGCAATTTTTTAGTATCCAGTTAGAGATCTAATTAGGCTCTGAGATGTTCCTTACACCTTAGCTTCCAGCAGACATGGGGTAATCGTAATCTCTAATTGTAATCGATTACAGTTTTTCAAGTACGTAATCGTAATTGATTACCCTTTTATTTTTTTAAGTATTCGTAATCGAATAAACTAGAAATGTAATTGTAATCGTGATTACTTTTGCGATTACATTAGCAAAGTTTTAGTTAATAGTTTCTCATACAGCAAGTATGTACTCTAACTATCTGTAGTAATTCAACCAATTAAATATTTAGTATGGTACATGTGTATGAAATTTGCAAGTTCACCTTTCAGTCCTTCCTGTAATCACGATTGTAATCACGAGTAATACATCATGTAATCGTAATCCTAATCCTAATTTTACATCTAATTCTATTGTAATTGTAGTTTAACACCTAATTTTACTGTAATCGTAATCTTGAAAATATGAAGTAATCATAATCGATTACATACCGGTAACATATGTTATTGCCCCCTGTCTGGCTTCCAGTAGCTCATGCATTTTCTGCAAATCCACTTGTAAGTCTTTCAACACTGCATATCTAAACCTTCATAGTGGACAATTAAATTTTCACTAAACTATATACACTTCTAGCCCAGGGTTGGCAATGATTAAATAAACAAGTATATATATATATATATATATATATATATATATATATATATATATATATATATATATATATATGTTCTAGCCTACCATAACTCTAGCATCAAAAACTTGATGCTTACCTTTCGTAATAGCAGCAGTAAGAGTTGTTTTGCCATGGTCAACATGCCCAATTGTACCAATGTTGCAGTGAGGTTTGTCTCGCTGGTATACCTTCTTCTCAGCATAGTTGCGGACCTGGATAGCAGCGGGAAGGAGTCTAGCCCGCTGGACAAGCTTACCACTGTGGCCATGCAGAGTGTGTGCACCCAGAGAGAGTCCTGAAGAGAGATTCCCCACCACATGGATGATTAATAATGCTACAGACAAGTATTCCATTTAAGGAACATTATTCAAATAAAGGTATATATTTCTTTTTCTTTTTTTACAGTAAAGGAGGTAAATCAAGGTTAGGCTAAGCTTATATAAACTTGGAGGATCTCTGAGCACAATCAATAGGTGAGACAGTTGGTGATCCTCTGAGGCTCAAGTTTCAGGTACTGACTCACCCAGGCCTGTTCTGTGTGCAAGCATCACATCTGTGCAACCCCAGCCACCCCTAGGCCCCAAACGTCTTTTTACCCCGTTGATACTGCACTATGACCCAATAATCACTGCGGTAAAAAGAAGTCTTTAAACCCCAATGAAGCTAAGAATATTAATCATTGAAGAATATCATGTTAATTCACTGTTTTGTCTTGTTGTTGAACTTAGTAGATTGGATCAATTGTGTTTCATTTTTCTTTTTATAATATGGCAGAAATCATGAGATATCGCTGCAATGACTTTGTGTCAAATTAGCGATTACAGTGTTAGACTTGATCAAGACCTGAATTGTCCATAAACAACTCTGGCTATGCAGGCATGTGGCATGCTAGCTATAATCAACCCTGCTCACCAGAAGGCCAAAGAGGCATCCTCAAAGCTCATAACTTGAATATGATAATGAATCTTGTCATGAGATAACTTGGAATGGGAGGGGTGCAAGTTAGGTTAGATTAGATTTAGTTGGCTTAGATTTAGTAAAAAATGTTGAGCTGCCAGACATACGTTGCGACCATCGTAAATAGACCACGTCAAAACAAAGTTGTTGAGATGGACATCCAATGGTCATGCTTTATTGCTGACAGGTGACAGATGTTGGAGGGGATGCCAGTTGTTTTAAAATCTCCAAAACGGTCGCCGTGTGACCCAATGTTAGGAGGCATCGTGAGTAAAGATCGTGAATGTGTGACACTAGCCTTACATACACAAATATGCTAGCCTTAGTGAGGTCAGGTTAGGGTAAGTTAGATCTAGTCAGATCAGGTCAGGTTAGGTTAGCTTGTTAAGTGAGGTTAGACTTTTTATGAATAAATATGCAATTTGATTCATGCTGTGCCATTGGTGGATAATATTCATGAAAGCATAGCCTCCTCTGGTGGCGGCCGCAGCGGCGGTCCAGCCGATGTTGCGAGAAACACCTCCTCGCAGAATTGTCGCATATACATGTGGGGGGTTGAGTATACATGTGCATATACATGTGGGTGGTTAAGAGGGGGGGCGAGGGGGGTGAAGCCCCCCCCTGTTAGAGGTTAGGTTAAGTAAAGTTCTGTTGGAGTAGTTTAAATATGTTCCCCCACCCAAAACCCCTGATGGTAAATCTTAAGAATAGCGGCTCCTAATGGGTGCACGTTTAGGGCACGGTGTGGTGGTAATTACAACATTTCTAGCACGTACGAAGGGGTTTTGACAAGCGGACAGGCGTGTTTGTCACAAGGGGTGTATTTTTCCACGCTGGCCTCAAGATTTCTTCCAAGTCGATGGGCGATGAGACTACGAGCTCCGGGGTGAAGAAAGGGAAGAGCCCGCATGGAAAAATACACCCCTTGTGACATAAACATGCCTGTCCGCTTGTCAAAACCCGTCAGCAAAGTAGTAAAAGTAGAAATGTTGTAATTACACCACACTGCTTAAACGCTTAGGAGCCGCTATTCCTAAGATTTACCCCCCTGATTTCCCACGGGTCCCCCAAGTTGAACCTCTCTGCGAGCTATTTCACGGCTGCGACAGCGGGTCCACTATAGGCATTGGAAAGTCAATCATTTACTGATTTCCGGAGAAAAATACTATCTCCACAATAAACATCATATTTTGTCCAGAAATAAGCAGGCAGCATCTCGAAATTAGCAGGCTACACTTTCATGAATATCCCCCCCATTGGTAGCTGTCACTAACAATCGGTGGGTGTACTTCTATAATTTTACCAGTTAGTTTTAAACCATGTGTACCTTCATATTATGCTAAAGGGCATGTATTTGCTCCCTTTAACCATGTAATGAATGCGTATACGCTCATACACGAATACAAAACAATACACAGGGAATTTGCGAAACCTTTGGTAGTTTGGGAGATTTACTGGCCCATCACGTCAGACCGAGAAGCTACCCTAGAGAACCTTACGGCGTCACAAGGCAAGACAGACACCAGTAATGACATCAAAGTGCGTCACAAGAAAAGAAAGACACCAATAAACTGATATTGAGGCGTGACAAAACAAGGAGACAAAAGGACAAATAAAAGGCATTCCCCACGAAACTACGTAACCGGCACATCCACCCCACCTCCCCCCCCAAGCCTCAACGCCACCCCCAGCCCCATGACACCCACACAGCACCCGAGGCCCTAACAGAGACAGCCTGGCGCGGAATTTCGACACTCCAGACATATATACTGCCCATGGGAGCTTACCCGGCGTGGCCAAGAGGCGCAGCACTCGACACGCCGCCATATTTAGCGTCGTCTGCAGCTGGTCCAGCTGTACGATAATCATTATATGAATACGATATATTAATGCCTGGTAACGCAATATAATAACGTCCATTCGCTATGTGATAATGTATCGACAGCATTCTTCTTTTTCATCCTCTTCTTTTGACCTGTATCGCTTTGTATCGCTTCGTAGGTCCTCCTTTTCCTGGTCCTCTCCTCTGCTTATTAATCACACACAAGGATTATATATATAATCCTTGATCACACTGCTTGTCAATGGCACTATATTATCTATCTTTCCTCACTACAATACACTACTGCACTATAATTTCCAGCTTGAATCACTTATTTTGAAAGCCAGGGATTAGGTATATTAACGCTCCCATATCTCGCTTTCTATCTTCGTGCTATATGAAACCTATAGCCTTCAAATCTCTCGGAAAACAATAGGGCAATATGTAAGGATAAAAATAAAGTGTTAAAAAGTCCATGAATTAACTATATTGACATGTTAGGAGGACTTACGAAAAGATATGAAGCGGCCAAAACAAGGTCAAATGAAAAAGAGGAGCGCACCGGCTCAGTGCATAGTATTTACCGGTTTTTGACGCCTAACTATTGCCAAGAAACATCAGGAATTAACTATTTTAACGACAAATATATACGAATCTAGCTATTGGGGCCCAGGAGACAGTTTTTTGGGAAGTTGGTATATATAGGAGGCTGAGTACGACAATCTGGCAACGTTGAGGAGGAGAGTCAAAAGAAGAAGAAGAGGAAGGTCAAAAGAAGAAGAGGAGGAGGGTCAAAAGAAGAAGAGAAGGGTCAAAAGAAGAAGAGGCTCGTGGAGTGTTCTCGTGTGTTCTCTTCTTGTGTTGCCACCATCCCACAAGGTAAAGGTAAAGGCATACGGTAAACCTACGCGTGGCCTCGGTGTTCATCTTCGTTACATTGACCTTTAATAACCCATAACTCCAGGACAGAGGGACATTTTTGTTTTTTGCCCCAATGACCATGGTGTTTTTTTTGTTTTTTTTTACTCCCCATGAACCCCAGTGAACATCAAACGGCTTGTTACCCCCAGTGATCCATGAGTGTGAACTTACCTGGATTTCTTACCATCTCCGGGTTACCTCAGGGGGAAGCACGACTTTTTTTTATTTTTTTTATGTGTGTGTGTGTGTGTGTGTGTGTGTGTGTGTGTGTGTGTGTGTGTGTGTGTGTGTCTTTTTGCCCCAGTGATCATGAGGTGCTTTTTTACCCCCCATGAACGCCAGTGAACATCAAACGTCATTTTACCCCCAGTGGTCCATGATGGTGAACTGAAAACTGCCTTAACCTATCCTAACCAAACCCAACGTAATCAAGCATGTCTTTTTGCCCCAATGACCGTGAGATGTCTTTTCTTACCGTTTACCGTTGATGAGGTTTCAGGCCCTGCTCCAAGAAATTGTTTGTAATTCATTGTTAACAAACCTCAAATTACAAAAACATAAAGCAACAAGGTTAAGAAATTAAAAATTTAAATATAATTTAAAAACAATAGTATAATAGATTTAAAACAATAAAATTCATGCATCCAAGAAATCATTTGCAATTCATTATTAACAAACCTAAAATTACAAAAACGTAAAACAACAAGGTTAAGAAATAAAAAATTGAAATGGAGTTGAAAAACAATGTATAAAAGATTTAAAACAATAAAATTCACGAGTAACATTCACCCATTCACGGCAGTGCAGTGAGAAACTGCCTTCAATAAGTTTTTAGTTGATCTATGGCTATTAGAAAATTAGTTCCAAAGCTTTACAAGTTGTCCATGATACTTGGCAGATTTTGTTTTTTTGGTGTCGTAATACCTTTCCATCATTTAATGAATGCATTTGTTGTGTTACGAGCCTTGCCTCATTATACAATAGTGTTACGAGTGAATAAAAATTAAGTTGGCCTTTACATGCTTTTAAATTAAGTCTGTAGTCCCAACCTATGCATACCAACTATGTTTAGGCACACCAAACACATGTCCATGCATGATGTGCTTACTACGGTTTAGAAATGAAATCTGGGCTGGACGTGAGTGAAGGTAAGAAGATGATTTGGATGATTCACCTAAGGTTTGGATCTTGAGTTCGAGTTGGAAAAAACGATGGTTCAAGTTTGTAATAAAAATGGCCAGAGTTGGTGGTTCAGAATGGTCCGAGTTGGTCATTCAGAATGGTCTGAGTTGGTTAAGATGACGGTCTGAGTTGGTATTTCAGAATGGTCAGAGTTGGACCTACCCCGTATAACATTAGCCTCAATAATAGTCTTCGATGCACTTGTTCTCAAACATCGTAGTGAGTGTCTTAATTTCTTTCACGAATAATATCACATATAATCATTAGTACAGTTTTCATGTCTGATATTTTGAATTATTTTCATTATAGTGTCGCAATTAAATATCCAACAATTATTTCCAACACACTGAACATTCATCACATACAATTTATCTTTGAGTACAGACACTGATTAATAGCCATGATCGGTCATGTTACAAGTTCTCTCAATTTCAGTCTGGAGAACTACACAACACTGGTCATTCGCTGAGTGGTTGATTTCAGGCTTCTTGTACCTCACACAATTTGTACATTTCTTCTCAGACATGGTGCACTCCTGTGATTTATGATTGCCAGCGTATGGAGTATGCATCTCATGTGTGGGGGGGCTCCACTCACACAGCTCTTCTGGACAGAGTGGAGGCTAAGGCTCTTCGTCTCATCAGCTCTCCTCCTCATACTGATAGTCTTCTACCTCTTAAATTCCGCTGCAATGTTGCCTCTCTTTCTATCTTCTATCGATATTTCCACGCTGACTGCTCTTCTGAACTTGCTAACTGCATGCCTCCCCCTCCCGGCCCGCTGCACTCGACTTTCTACTCATGCTCATCCCTATACTGTCCAAACCCCTTATGCAAGAGTTAACCAGCATCTTCACTCTTTCATCCCTCACACTGGTAAACTCTGGAACAATCTTCCTTCATCTGTATTTCCTCCTGCCTATGACTTGAACTCTTTCAAGAGGAGGGTATCAGGACACCTCTCCTCCCGAAATTAACCTCTGATTTTGGACACTCCTTTAACCTCTGTTCGGGAGCAGTGAGTAGCGGGCCTTTTTTTCTTTTTTTTTTTCTTTGCGCCCTTGAGCTGTCTCTTTAGCTGTAAAAAAAAAAAAAAAAATTGAAACAATTTGGGGCATCTCCATTGGTCTTGGCAGTACAGTTGGCCTCAAGATGGCTGTATCTCTGACAATGATAGCATATAATTGCATGGTATCTGTCTCTCACTGTGTATATTCCCCATTCTAATTTTAACTTGTTGTGATTCTTGTAAATCAGCTCTCTTACAGTTGGGTCACACCTCAGTATGTAGTGCATCGTGCCGCCAGCTGCAGGCTTGCTAAAAACCAGCTTAATCTTATCTCCAACACCCCCAGTGGCATGTAAGAACTCATTGCGTCTAAGATGGTCTCCTTTATTTTTTCCTTGGTCTCCTCTTTATGCACATTGCATATCATGATCTTTGGTTTCATCTTTCCAACACTCTTGGTATTAATTTGCTCAACAGACCAGTTTTTTAGCAGCCTCATCCCTTGTGTTCTCATTATCAAAGTTCATGACAATGTTGCCTCTATTTGTAAATCTTGAATCAGTTCTTTGAATGCCAATCAATGCCTGGGAGACTTCATCCTTCATGTCTGTTGCCTTTTTTCCTGTGTAGAAGCTTTTACAACTAAGAGATTTTTCTTGACCTTCTTGCCTCTCTTTGCCACCTCAGCCCAACTTGATTCAGCATGCTCAGCACATTTAAGTGTGTCAAGAACTAATCCCAGCTCCTGCACCTTCACAGCCCTTGATTCAACTTCATCCTTAACCACAGATATTTCTTTAGATAATTCTTGCTTGAATTCATCCATTTTTTCCACAATTTTTGTAGCCAGAGATGCTTTATGAAGGCATGGGTTGCAAATCCAATTTATTTTAGGTATATATATTCTCCTGCTTAATTCTGGACAGATCAGCACACTTCCATTTAGGGCACAGACAGCATCCTATCCACTTATCGCATGTGGGATTCACATAAACGTAACAAATCCTTCACGCCCTTGGCTCAGCCAGTCATGTCGACGCAGCACTTTCGCGAGCAAGACGCAAACATCCGCTCAGCGCGGCGACTCACTACTCACTCTATGGTCAAGGGCTAATACGCCAGAGATGAGCTCCAAGGCCATGCTCAGCGATGGCGTATCCTCTCATTATAGATATAGATAAAATCCCTCCACCAACCTTGGCTCTACTCTGCTGCCATGCTGCCTACCTGCAAATACAGAGGCCATGCACACTTCCAAAAACATGATCTTTGCCTCCAATTATATGCCCTGGAATTATAATAACTAATAATAATATAAGTTCTCAGTTTCAGTTAGAGTACAGTGTTGGAGATATAGGTAGATTGGCTAATAAGAGAACATCAGTAATATGCAGCAACTGATGTTTTTTTTTTTTTTTTTTTTTTTCCCAGATGATCATCCCCATCCGCTGCTTCACCTGTGGCAAGGTGATTGGGAACAAGTGGGAGAGCTACCTGGGCTTGCTGTCTGCTGAGTACACTGAAGGGTAAGTCTGGAGGGGCCCATGGTGGTTATGGCTGAGAATCATGAATTAGTCCTGGAAAAAAATTTCATACCCAAATTGGATTGCTCAAAAGTAAATACAGGTAACTCTCGATTTACGCGAGTATTGCGTCCTTGAAGAGGTCGCGTAAATCAAAAACAATGTAAATCAAACAAGAGGTAGGTTTCTGTCAAAAAATAAATATTCACTTCATTTAGTGGAGAGAGAGAGAGAGAGAGAGAGAGAGAGAGAGAGAGAGAATATCCATATCACCGAGATATCCACTCAGGCACTCAGTCTCAGCCTCACTCGTGTGAGGAAGAAATGAGGGACACCATGAGCAACTGGCTAGTATTGGTACCGGTACCGAGCAGTCTGGTACCGGTACCTAACCATATAGCTGGTACCGTTAGTATCGGTACTGGTACCGGTACCTGCCCACCCTTATTGTTGATTAGCGTGGGTATTGTATTGTTGTTCAAGTGGCGCGCGGGAAGAACTGAGCTCAGCTGTGTGGCCGCGGCGCCATGTTAGTCCAGTTGCGTGAGACATATGTTGGCCACTCCATAAAATATCGCGTATAAGTGGAAAAAACGTGTAAATTAAACATTTATTTGGATTTTGGACCCCGCGTTATTTTAAAAAAAAAACGCGTAAACCAAACTCGCGTAAATCGAGAGTTACCTGTAATAATAATAATAATAATAATAAAAAAAATTTAAATTGTAAATTTGAGCCACAAATATTTGCCGTTGTTTTGAGGGTGCAGGTAACTCGATTTACGCGAGTATTGCGTTCTTGGAGAGGTCGCGTAAGTCAAAAACAATGTAAATCAAACAAGAGGTAGGTTTCTGTCGAAAAATAAAAACCGTTTTTTTCAGCGTATAGCGCGCACCTTTTTCACATAAGAAATGCCTGAAAGTTTAGCCCTGCGCCTTGTACGCCGAATGTACAAATTTTTGATGATTTTTTTCTTCATTGGGGTGTTTTTAAGGGTCTTTTTTGTCTTATCCAATAACAACGGCAAACTTTCCTTTATCATTGTATATAATCCTTCATAGTCCGTAGCTGTCTCATAATATGTTACCATAGAATACAGGGTGATCTAATAACTACTATACAAAATTGAAATCGATGGAGGATTGCCCATGCCTTGTTGTTATCCCGTTTTTCCGTCGGGCGCCATTTGTATGATCTTGATCTTGATGTCACAGGTGGTTTGATTGTATGACTAAGGAGCAGTACAAGCTACATAAAAAATCATATTGGAAAAAAATATCCATGTGTTCATTATTAATTATTAATATTAGTGAGAATAATGGTGTAAATATGATATCAGAAACTGTACATCATGAGTCTTGTACGAGGAGATATTTCGCGCCAGGCCGCCATTTGCATTGTTTACAAACCACACAACCACACCCATACAACAAACAGCTGCATGGCGTGTGTCACCAGAAACGTGTGAATTGTGTCTTGCCTAGTTCTCTGTCATAACCTACGAGTGATGGTGGGAATAATATGCTTATTCACTTCATTCAGTGGAGAGAGAGAGAGAGAGAGAGAGAGAGAGAGAGAGAGAGAATATCCATATCACCGAGATATCCACTCAGGCACTCAGTCTCAGCCGCACTCGTGTGAGGAAGAAATGAGTGACACCATGAGTTGGTACCGGTACCGAGCAGTCTGGTACCGGTACTGTACCATATAGCTAGTACCGTTAGTACCGGTACCTGCCCACCCCTATTGTTGAGTAGCGTGGCAGCGTGGGTACTGTATTGTTGTTCAAGTGGCGCGCGGGAAGAACTGAGCTCTGCTGTGTGGCCGCGGCGCTATGTGAGTCCAGCTGCGTGAGACATCTGGTGGCCACTCCATAAAATGTCGCGTATAAGTGGAAAAAACGCGTAAATAAATTTTGGGGGGGATTTTGGACCCCGCGTTATTTCAAAAACGCGTAAACCAAACGCGTAAATCGAGAGTTACCTGTACTACATAGATGAGTAAAAAATTAACAACCGTGTATTTTGCATTATTACTCTTTCGTGTAAAGTTATCCAATTATTTGCATGCACTATAAAATACCTTTGTATTTAACTTCCTCTCCTCCTTTTCTGCTGGTATTCAGTGATGCCCTTGACGCCCTTGGCCTAAAGCGGTACTGCTGCCGAAGAATGCTGCTGGGGCATGTTGACCTCATTGAGAAGCTACTCAACTATGCCCCACTTGAGAAATAGAGAAAAGATATGGTGAGGCACAATATATGCTCTAGTGTGGCTGTGATAGCTATTTGAAGGGTACTCATACACCTCCAATTTACTTACTGACTCCCTTGGTTTTAAAGCTTTGTCAGATTATTAGTATTGTTGTACTGGCCTAGGTCACTTAATAATAATTCTTAGAGACTTCTGACTTACTTATTATACATCTTTGTCTAAAGCATTATGGAGAGCTAGAAACTTAAACAAATATTAAATGTAAATTAAATAATTGCAGGCTCAATAATTTAAAAAAATGATTAGTTCAACATTTTCATGAATCATTAATGACTAGGGTTTACATATACTGTTCACTTGCCTCATTCACACATCATACTATAATGTTAGTGGATGTTGATTTCATTCCTTTATTGCCCCCTCAATCTAAACTTTCTTGTCTTAGTCTACATTTTACTCTCATATTTTGTCATAGGCTTTTCACAAACCTTTAGAGTTAAGGATACTCACAGAGAAAATACTTTTGAATATTCATTGAGTTTTAGCATTGAAAGGAATGAATTGTTAGAAAAAAAGTGACAAAGTGATATGACAGTTATTAAGATTTTATACAACACAAAGGAAATTAGTAGTTCCCCAGCTGTATTTTTTCACATTTTATTTCTAATAATTTATAATGATAAACATAATAAAAATTCTCTTTTTTTTTATTGCAGATAACTGTAATTCAGAGGTTCAGCATCACCAAGTCATCATTCAGATAATCACTCAAGGATTGCATTAATGCTGTTGGGGATGAAGTGTGAAAAGGCAGCAGGTTGTCAACAGCAGCCACACATGTACTGCAGTATCTGTGCTCTTCTTGATTCATCACCTGCAGATCTATTGTAGATGTTTCATTTTCACCAATAAAATGTCTTTTTTTCTAACTTTGTTGCATTTCAATAATCTCCACGAATATTAAATGAAAACTGTGATTTGTATTCCAGTCATTCTTTCAATAACTGTGTCCTACTTTTCTTGCCTCATCAACATTAACACCTTTGTCAGCAACAACACCTGTAGCTATACTTCTCAGGTGAGGGTCTTCATAGAATGGATTCATTTGTTCCAAAAACTCAACTAATTTCTGTACATCCCTGTAATCCCTATCCAGTCTTGCATCACTAACATTGCATTGCATTTAACTGAAATATTGAAGGCATTTTTTTAGATTTTGTTCTAGTGAAAGACCAGTATTAATGGAGTTAAATGGGATATGTTTCATTTCTGTTCAAATTTTGTCCAGGTCATGCCTATTTTCAGTTTAAATTGATTGGACTTCTCCCTGGCAACACTGTGGCGCTCCCAGGCTGGTGGAGACTTTTTATTTATTTATTTTTATTTATTTTTTTTTTTTTTTTTTTTTTTTTTACGAATCATTGCTCTCGTCATCATCATCATTATCATCATACCATCATCATTTATGTAGGATTAGCCTTTTTAATCATATTCCCGTTCAATATCAAATCAAGTTGCTTATTACCCATGCAGCACAGGATTCGAACCAACGCACGGGTTCGAATGCTGGGTATCGGCAAATTTCTCTTCCCATTTTTAGTCTTCTTCTGTTCCTCCTCCTCTTGTTTTTCCTATGGTCTTTTTTTATCCGTTTCTCTGTTACCATATTCCTCTTTTCTCTCCTCTCTTCTTTTTCTTCCCTCTGAGCAATAAATTCCCACTTTCATTGTACCCAAGGCTCATTTAAGTTAATACCCTGTAATTTCACGAGCATCAGTATTGATTCATCTCAGAGATGATAACTCGCTTCCCATGAATGCATCTTTATGTCCATTAATTGGTTGGGAGGTTACACCCACGCATTATGATGATGGGTAGGCGGTGGCCGAAGTGATAGCGTACTGGACCCACATTCGCCGCGTGATGGACGACGCGGGTTCGAATCCTCACGCTACCACTCGGATTTTTCGGTCACCGCCGAGTGGCTTAAAACTACCCACATGCTGTCCTGAAGACCACCCATCAACCCGGACTCTAGAGGAAGCCGTCCAAGCGAATCAAGTACGAGTTCCGGGGGGCAGCATGAGCCAATGCAAGATGGCGCCACTATAAACACTCGCCTGCGCCAGAACGGGCTGGGCCGACCATCAGGCCCCACCGGGAAGATGCCTACCGGTGCAATAGGCAACGACGTAAAAAAAAAAAAAATTATAATAAAAGGCTCCAGACAGGGTGGCCACTTGCGTCACTGTAAGGGGTACGAAGAGATAAGGAAACATTCTCTGCCCATCAAGTTCAGGTTCAGGTTAGAATGAAAAAAAAATATCCTGTGAATCTTAAGTCCATATTTTTAATCGTTTCGGGATCCCATTACGACTGTTTCCCAAGTACACATAAGTTTAGCATGGTTTTCATGTGGACTTGAGAAATAGTCGTATAGTGGGATCCCGAAACGATTAACAATATTGAGTCCATCACAGGCAAACCGAAACAACTACAGAACTTTCCTATATCATGGGTTATACCATTCCGTCTGAACTTACAATTGTGTGCTGTGTCGTATTTCAAAACTATGTTATTCTTTCCATTAATTGCATCAGAGGGAAACAAAACATTGCCCTCTGGCTCGAGATACGACGAGGAAATATCAAGGAAAAGAGACAGAAATGTGTGGATTTCAGTGTTACCCACGTCGGCTGAATTCTTTAAGGGGGTTTTACGATGTAACTCAGCTGCATATTCTCACGACTCGAAAGATATTGACTTGTTTGTTTACCTGTACCCATCCTCAGTGTACCAAAGGTTAAAAATGTTGTGCATTTCTTTTCAATTCAACGTAAGCCACACAAGCTTCATTATTCAAATTATCAAGAGCTCGGACGGCGATGAGCTCCCTTTCAAGGAGGCTCACACCCCCTCTTCATCCAATGACGAATTTCCGATACGATGCAATGAATACAGTCGGAATATCCGATGCCATTTGTCCCCTCTTCCCACAGCAATCGGAGCCCCACCCCCCTCCACCCCGGCCATGTATATATCAGGGACAAGCACGCCGGTCACCCACTCACCGCCTCCAACACAACGCCATCATGAAGTCGCTGTTGCTGCTGCTGCTGCCGCTCGTCCTCGGTACGTATGAGGGATGGTCACTGGTCGGGTAACAATTTTCTCATTTCTGAATACAGTTCTGCTGCCCGCACGCGGGTTGCTTGGTTTACGCTCCCGTCCCCCACGCTGACTTTGTTATGAAAAACAAAGCCAAAAAACGTCGCCTTGCTCAGTCCAGGCAGCTTCTCCGGCGAGAGCGTGCTTCCTCCCTTCCTGGGAATGAGCCCAAAGACCGTTCACGGAGTCCTGCCAACAGTCACGCCGGTAGTACAACCAGTGACGCCTCTTCCACCTCCTCGCCATCGCCCGACACCATGGAAAAAAAGTCACGCTCGGAGTCACCCTCCTCGCCGCCCGTGCCTCAGCTGAGTCCTCCCGGTCCGGCAGAAGCGGCTCTCGTCCCTCCTGCCCCGGAAGAGGGTCACAGTATCGATGTCTCAGCAGCTGCGGGTGTTACTGCTGCACAGTAGGGGTGGGCAGGTACCGGTACCAGTATCGGTACTAACGGTACCAGCTAAACGGTACGGTACCGGTACCAGATTGTTCGGTACCGGTACCAGTTGCTCGGATTTATTTATTGGATTTATTGATAATTCTTCATGTCCGATTTTTTTTTTTAGGTTGCTAATAAATATTGTTATTGTTATTAGACTATGATCGAGTACATCCATAATAACTATACATGCTATTTTTTTATCAAAAAAATAAATATTCACTTCATTCAGAGAGAGAAAGAGAGAGATCACCACTCAATGAGTGGATACCTCGTTGATATGGGTACTCGACTACTCGATCATAGTCTAATAACAATAAAAATTATCCAGTAACTCCAATAAATAAATAAAATAAGAAAATAATGGAAACGGGTGCTGTGATGGAAACGGAAAGCAGGACAAAATGGTGGGAACTTGGGGAGACGGTCAGCGGGGCAGTGACTCATCGTCTACACACAGGGCCCATACCACATGGAGGCGGGCGAGCGCCGAGCGTCACTAAGATCCAAACGGTACCGGTACTAGCGGCAATGCGCAGTGCCGAGTGATCGATGCTTCCCGGCCCAAGTGATCATGAGGCTTCGCGGTACCGATACCGATACCATGTGGTATGGGCCCTGTGTGTAGACGCTGAGTCACTGCCCCGCTGACCGTCTCCCCAAGTTCCCACCATTTTGTCCTGTTTTCCGTTTCCATCACAGCTCCCGTTTCCATTATTTTATTATTTGATTTATTTATTGGAGTTACTGGATAATTCTTCATGTCCGATTCTTTTTCTTTTTTAGGTTGCTAATAAATATTGTTATTGTTATTAGACTATGATCGAGTACATCCATAATAACTATTCATGCTATTTTTTTATCGAAAAAATAAATATTCACTTCATTCAGAGAGAGAGATTTACATAGAAAATCAGACCACACAGACCCCATGGTCCAGACTAGGTGGTCTGTCCTTAAACCTATATATAAGTGATTTTACATTAATCAGAAGGCTCCTAAACGTTGCATTTCTACTCTAGTTGATATTAAGTTGGAGGAGAGAGAGAGAGTTCTTTACAGGAAATTTATTTGGGAATTTCATCAGAAGTCATTAAGAAAAAAAACTCCGCGTACCGGTACCGGTACCGGTACTAACGGTACTTGAGTTTTCGGTACCGGATCTACCGGTACTCAAATTAACGGTACTTGCCCATCCCCACTTCTCCCTTGTTGTTTACCTGCAACAATAAACTATCAATCAATCAATCACAGGGACAGGTGCTCAAGACACGGCGCAGTTTGTTGTGGCCCCTCACCACAGGTCAGAACTCGACGGCTGCCAAACACCTGTGGTTCATGGGACTCCTCCAACAGCACCCAGAGGCCAACCCGCTGTTCAAGGAAGGTAGGAACGTTCCTTACATCACGCTGGATACTGGGCCAGTGTACGACCAGCTTGTGACGCAGGGCTTTCTTAGGGAGGTCCTGGTCCCGTTGGAAGGGTCACCAAGAACAGTTCTTGTTCACGGTGTGCCCACCTATGTGTCGGTGAACTGCTTAGTCACTCCTCCGGGCTTTCTGTCACTGAAGAGGCGGTTTGTGGGACTGGAGGCGCGTCCACAACTACTTGGTTCAGTTCAGGGTGACATTCCTGATGAAGTGTGGATATGTGATGTTGGCAGGAAGCGGGTCACTCCTTACCGACATGAGCCTGACCTCTGCCACCATTGCAGTCGCTGGGGTCATAAGGACTGGAAGTGTAGATCCTTGCCTCGGTGTCGGTTCTGTGCTGGCCGCCACCTTTCGGAGGAGTGTCGGAAACGTATCCAGGACGGTGCCTCCATTCCTCCTCGGTGCTGCAATTGTGGTGGCCCTCATAATGCCCACTCCAGGGCGTGTCCTGTGAAACCTGCCCCCTTCTTCAGCCCCCTTCGAGAGCAGTCAGACCCCTACACCCATCAAACTGTCCCTCCTGCAGCCTACCGCCCCGCACCGCCCCCTGCCCATAATGCCTGGGAAACTCCTTTACCAAGCTCTGGACCTCGACAACCCTCTGCTGGCACTGTCAGTGAGTCCTCACCTGTCCCTGCAGTCCCCGCTGGGGGTCCACTAGTCTCCGCTTCTGCTGCTGACCTCTCTAGTAGTATTCTGCTTTCCCTACAAAAGGAAATAGCCAACCTCTCAGTTGTCCTGGCTCAAGTTTCTGTGCGCCTCGCTGCTGTGGAAGCTCGCCCTGCTACCCCTGCTCCATGTCCTCCTCCTGGCCACTATCAATCAATCAATCATTTCTGAATATACATTTTTTATTTATTTAATTCATTGGGGTAATCCTTTCTGGACTGTCTCCTTAGGTGCCAATAAGGAATCTGACGTAAAGTGGTCTACAAAAAAACAAATAAGGCTTTTTTTTTTATAGAAAAGAAAGCCGCTCAAGGGGATAAAAAAAAAAAAATTAGAAAAAAGCCCGCTAAACGCTGCTCCTATAAAAGACGAAGTAAAGAGTAGAAAAAAGAGAGGTCAATTTTGGGTGGAGAGGTGTCTTATTTTTTGTGTTACAGTTGAATTGAGAAATTAAATCTTGATCTTTGTAATAATGCAGTTCTGTTCCAGGGAAGAGCACGTGGCCCTCCGAAACCTTCTGTTACACTGAGCCTGATCTCGGCGGCAGCTACGACTACTTCGCAGGCAACGAATGGGACCTGAGCCAAACATACGTCGACAATGACATCGAGAGCGTGAATCAGACGGGCATGTACGTGTGTGGAGAGTAGGGGCAGTGGGAGGAACACACACACACACACACACACACACAGGGTCGAGTTTTACGT
This sequence comes from Eriocheir sinensis, assembly GCF_024679095.1. Lineage (NCBI taxonomy): Eukaryota > Metazoa > Arthropoda > Malacostraca > Decapoda > Varunidae > Eriocheir > Eriocheir sinensis. Next base: position 14,995,186 of record NC_066536.1, read on the forward strand.
TATGTCCCGTTTTCTCTACACAGGTGGATATACTACGAAAACTACAACTTCAACGGGGATGAGCCTGGATTAGTCTACTTCGGCCACGGCATCGACATCGTCGCAAACTTTCCCGGGAAGTTTGCAAACAGGGTAAGGAGCGAGGTCAACTCACTTCTCTCTACTGCGCATCCTATGTGACGTCACTAAGAGGTGCGGCTAAGGACCAATGAGACGTCGCCTGGATGCCCGGCAGGATAGCAAAGTAACCAATGGAGAGGTCTGGGACCCCTCTTGGAAAAACAAGGGAAGGAGGGGGAGGGGGATAGAGATCAGTATACTAGGAATGGGTAACTGAACCATTACAGATTCAGTTCCTCTTTTTTTTTTTTTTTTTTTTTTTTTCCTGCCCCCCACCGTCGGTCGGTCTGTCTCTCTCTTGTCTGTCTGTCTGTATCTGTCCGTCTGTCTCTGTTCTCTCTCTCTCTCTCTCTCTCTCTCTCTCTCTCTCTCTCTCTCTCTCTCTCTCTCTCTCACACACACACACACACGATACAGAGAATCATTTTTCAAATTTGAAAGCAAATTGTCCCATAAAACAAATTAATGGAGCTCCTTTGACTTTCACGCGGCGGCAGGTCTGACCGACCAGACTGACCGGGTCATGAGCGGTCAACCCCCTGCTGCTCACCGTATACTAACGTTATGTGCGGAGCGCAACAAAATAAGCCCAAATTGAGGTGACCTTTCCTTCTATAGGTAAGGCGTGCCCCGATTACTCGGTCTCCTCTGCTGATCATTTTATTCTCTTTTCTTATTTTTTCATCTTCTCTTTCGTCTCTCTATTTTCTTCCCCACCTCCCGCCTCCACTTTGATACTGTTTATTTACCTGGCGATCTATCTGTTTACCTATCAATCTATTTGTCTGTCTGTCTATATGTGTGTATGTATTTAATTCAAAGTCCTGGTTACCTCACATCTGCAAGGTGGAAAGTATAAGAAACAAAAATCACATATACATTAAATTAACATGGACCACCTCTTACTCATTTTTTTTCACTTCTTTTATCAATCAATTCTCAGATATTTTTACCCCTTCCTCTCAGGCGTCTTCCCTTAGCTCCGCTGGTAGTTATGCACGACTGAACGCAGACACGATCACGCTCTATGAGGGCACGTCGTTCACGGGCAAACTGCTTTCCATTGAGTACTACCCGGACCAACCAAGCTTGTACGACGTGGCGGGCAAGGTGTCCTCCTTCATCGTCGTTGGAACAAGCCCCTGGACCATCTACACGTGAGTATGAACCCCTTGAAGATAATCCAGAAAATAAACTAATATTTGCGCAAAGAGGAATAGCGAAAAAATATTTGGTTATGACGTACAGTTTGCGTGCTTTTTTTCATTATTGTTTTCATTTTTTCCCTTGAGCTGTTTCCTTTGCTGTAAAAAAAAAAAAAATGGTGCTAGAATGTGAGCATCATGGATTAAGGAACAGACAGGTTGAAGACTTCTAATGAGGACTCAAAGTAAGATGAAATGGACTTCGATTATATCATGTGTCGATCGTATAGCAGATTGATACACAAAATATCATACTGGCAACTGAGGAAGAGTAGGAGTTAGGGCAGAGAATCAAGCGGAGAGATTAGATTAGTTTATTTGCTGGGGCAGGATGGAGAACACAGACATCACATACGGAGAGAAAAGGAGAAGTAAATAATGTAGGGAAAGGAAGAGGTCAAAGACTATACAAAATCATCATTTCCAAATCCCGAAAAGGAGAGTGATTGGATTCTCGTGAGTGTTTTTTCGCGTTCATGATTGAAGAGAATGATCAGATTACCACCAGGGCCATAAAACTACTCGTGGCAATGCCCAGAACCCCTAAGAAAACCTTGTCAAATGTGTGTTTAGGCGCCAAAATGCTTAAGAATACGTATAACCAAAAAAAAAATTCAAACGGCCGCTGTAAGAAAACGTTTGAAGAATACTGCTGTCGGTGAAGCGGGAAGTAGGGGAGATGTATGAAGTAAGGTGACACGACACGGATAGAAGGAAAAAGAGCTTTTTGGTGACGGCGTTTCCTTCCATGCAGTGGTGAGGACTACACCGGCAACTACTGGTGTGTGTATGCCACCGAACGTGACACGAGCAGCGACGGCAGGGTCCTGGACGTCGGCATGTTCCCCTCCGTGAGTCAACCTTAGCATAGCACTCACGGCAAAGTAATCTTGCCAACTGTTGCGTGGCTATATAATATCATTCTCCTGATTTTCGGTACCGATTATCTTTGGGCTTGATTTGCCAAGTACCAATCATGTTTAATATTTCATGCTCTTAATTTTTTCTCTGTATATTCATTATTGTAAGTACCTCGCAATCACCTCATGAAAAACATTCTGGTCACGCTACATTGAAGCTGAAATGGCATGGCCGCTGCTGTCTTGGTTACAGATCGAAGAAGCGGGAATCCCCGACAACAGCATCCAGTCTGTGAGGAAGGGCTGCTGGGGCAAACGTGTGGCCAAGGCTCCGGAGCTCAAAGTGGACGGCCGCCAGAAGAACGGTGCCTGGGGCCGCCTCGAGTGACACCGTCGCCGCCGCCTAGGATTAGTTAGGTTATTGACCACACAAAGTATAAAGTGTGATTAAAATCAAAACAGAATTTTGGACAGCATAAAATCAAAATCAAAACTGCACACTTAGTATGAACACATTGTCGACAGAAAAGTTTAAATCTTCGTTATTTGATGTTATTTGATCTCGACAGCACAGGCAAGCACCGACGGTAAAGCACACTTCGGCTGTGAGAAGGAAATGCCAACAGCACCACTTGCATAGAGATTACTGATATGTACCGTTAAGTTAAGAAGGCAGTTGAAAAGAAATCTACTAATTTGTAAGACAGTCGCGTGATGATATGGGTGAATACTGGATGTATTAGCATAATAAAGAGGCAGAAAGGTTATGTTCTGCAAAAATATGAACACTGACACTTAATGCAAAACCCTTGACTAACTGATTACAATACCTTAAATGTGAGCAAGGAGCCACCTGGTCTGCTGAATTACACAGCCGCGCTCGTCTCCATGTCCCAGCCTCGCTCCACCCCAGCCATGACCCAAAGTCCCATACTCCAAACCCAATACCCTTTCACCCCTCCTCCCCGCCCAACCTTCAACCCCCTTCGAGTATAGTTTCCATGCTGCCTTTGCCATATCACAGCCATTTATGATTTTCACTTTGTGAGAATCAAGTGAAGGTCAAGCTGGATGGACATGTCTGAAAAGTAGCATTTTGATAAAACTGGCATACCATTATATCTTTAAAGTGTGCACGAATTTGCAGGTCAGCCATGTGATGTTATACAAGAAACCATGAATGGCATCTTGGTTGTCTTGATGGTTACGTTCTGCTTTGCAAAGAATACTAACAACATTTATAACTTCAATCCTCTGGCGAGTAGGGCGGGAGGGGGTGACCAAGTAGGGTTTGGAGGTGGGTGACCCTCCTGACGGCGCTGTCCATCCTCCTCTCGCCGGGGGTGAAGGGGTCCACACTGAGCGTCCTGTTGCTCTTGAAGTTCCCCGTCAGGTGGGTCAGCACGCAGCTCAGCCTCGCCTCGTCCACCGCCACGCTGAGGACAGACAGGGTCGTGACAGGCCACACCACTACGCCCTGGCCCTCTTCATGGACCTGTAGGCTGTATTGTGCCAAGGCTGGGTCCATGCAGGTCATGAAGTCTTTTGGACAAATGTGAATGCTGTTTGTGAATAAGTCTTTCCCTCCAAGAATTATAAATATTTTCTTCTCGGTATCTATCGCAGATAGTGAAATGCAAACATTTTCATTCGACAATAAACCAAGGAAGGGAATCGTAAACATTGAAATTTTGTTCTTTGATACTTATCTTAGGGAGTAAGTGCAAGAGTTTTCTCAGCGTTACTTACATGAGTGTGTGTGGCTTAATAATATTTATTTGTAACATGCCCAGGGGAAGGAAGAAAGGAGGAAGGGAAGGGAAGGTTGAGTTAGGGGAAGGGGAAGGAAGAAAGGAGGAAGGGAAGGGAGGGAAAGAGAAGGAGGAAAGCAGGAAGAAAGGAGGAAGGGAAGGGAAGGTTGAGTTAGGGGAAGGGGAAGGAAGAAAGGAGGAAGGGAAGGGAGGGAAAGAGAAGGAGGAAAGCAGGAAGGGAAGGGAAGGTTGAGTTAGGGGAAGGGGAAGGAAGAAAGGAGGAAGGGAAGGGAAGGTTGAGTTAGGGGAAGGGGAAGGAAGAAAGGAGGAAGGGAAGGGAAGGTTGAGTTAGGGGAAGGGGAAGGAAGAAAGGAGGAAGGGAAGGGAAGGGTAGGTTGAGTTAGGGGAAGGGGAAGGAAGAAAACAGAGTTTAAATGTTATGACAAAAAGAGCATACAAAATCTGTTCCTGCATTTCCCAAAAAATTCCCCAAAAATTTCCCAGGGAGGCTACGCCACTGCTCCCTCCTCCCTCGGAAAGTTGCAGTATCGACCCCCCCCCCCAAAAAAAAAAATGACATGTCCCACCCAGACTACCGCTACCGCAGTACCGCACTGGGAAAGAACAAAATGGGACCGCATTACCGCAACTGCACTACTCCGGTAAACGTACCGTACTACCGCACCGCAACCGCACTACTTATTTTTCAGTACCGCGCCCACCTCTGAGTATCTGTGCTCTCCTTGATTCATCACCTCCCGATCTAGTGCAGATGTTTCATATTCACCAATAAAATGTCTTTTTTTAACTTTGTTGCATTTCAATGATTTCCACGAATGTTAATCATGTTTCATTTCTTCTGATTTTCCTTGTACCTTACAAATCTATTTCATTCCAGCTTTAGTTGTAGTCTTATATTTCCACCATCTTCATTCTTTATTTGAATAGCCTTCCATCATGTCTTGACATTCACTGGACAAAAGGTCCTGTATGTTACATGAATGTTGGTCTGGTGCAGGGGTAATAATTCCTGGAATCCGTCGTGTGCTTCACTCACCTACCGCCCTGCCAGTTCATCACACCCTACCCTTGAGGTCAGCACACACAGCCTTCACACCCTGAGCACTTGTTCATGCCACCCACGCCTGCCATGTTGCCATCTGGCCAGACACAAGCAGGCAACTCATGCCATCCACACTTGTTTTGTTGCTGTCTGAGCAGAGGCGCGGGAAATATTATCAGAAAACTCCCACTCCAGCATTTTGGGAAGCTCCTCGGTCACAGCTTCCATCTGTCAGTCCTCCGAACCCAATGACTCCTGTTGTTGATTTAAATACCCTCCTCGTGTAATAGGGAGTCTAACAAAATAGCACCTATTTATGTATGAACCATTTTAATTACAGTAGTTTGCGTTCATGGAGGAGCGTTGGGTGGGAGACAGTGGCCATGAGCGGCATAAGCAGTATAATCAAGGAAGAGCCTAATAGCTAGAATAGTGCCCTCAACTCTCCCTAGCCATGTCTCTGTGTTGACTCAACCGATATGAGTGTCTCGAAGCTGCGCCAGAAATTAATCTACACGATGTTGCTATTTGTTTTTGTTTGTTTTATAGAGGGTATAAGCTAAGGCGCAAGCCATGCTGTAACAGCCTCGTGTGGCCCATGCTGTGCGTGTAGGGTTGGCGGGAAGCACCGAGTAGGTTAGAAAGCACAGCCAACAGCCAATCCCTCCGTCACCAACAACTTTGCCCTGCTCAGGCCTGCTGGACCAACGTGACTTCCTTACAAGGTACAGAGGCTCCGTCAATTTTGCCAGAGATAATTTGGTGCTTTAATAACAACAGGAAAGTGTTTTTTTGTGTGTGTGTGTGTTGATATCAAACACTACACAAGGAATTTTCGTAGGATTTTGTGTTCGGTTAGAGAGCTTACAATCTTAAATGGTCTCTTGCATTGACTGACGATATAAATATCCATTTTCTTATGTAAACCGACGAATATTTGAATCCATTTTCAGTCAGCACAATACAACAAACAGTAAAAATAAAAATGAAACAAGTATTAATGAGACACTTATTATACGGTTGGGAAGAAGAAACGCTGAGAGAAAACTGGAAAATTTGAGAGCAAAACGTAAGGAATTGATGTTGACACATTTCTGAGAGAAGAGAATGGTAGTGCGCGGGTAACCGTAGTAAAGATGGTAGTTAGCGGCAGAATAGTAGAAGAATAGAACGAAATAAATAACAAAGGCAGTAAGAGATGTCTGAGAGGAGATAAGTGGTGTGAATGAACCCAAAACGCTGAGCGAGGTTCACACGAGGGTGGATAGATGCGTCACTAACATATAGATGATGAAATAGCCGTGCATGAGATTGAGCAGCATGTGAAATACCCTTCAAATAGGTAAAGACAGGGAAAACACTCGATAAGGCTGGGTTTTCTTATGAATATTACAAGGCAATAAGTCCGGTAAATATGGGGAGAATGTATGTTATTTTAATGAAAAGCTAGAGTGAAGAGAAGATTCCCAAGTGTACTGGAATGAAAGCTGTGATCCTAATTCATAAGAGAGACCATAAGAGTAGGAAGAATGTGAAGAGTAATAAACTAACAGCGCTGACGGACACAATCTCAAACTAATAAGATTTTCTGTGGACTTCTGAACGAGGTTAGGACAGATATTTGAGATGTAAGGTAATGGGCATATATTTGAGAGATGTGAGGTAATGAATGGGCAAATGTGTGAGATGGAAGATAGGCTAGTGGGAAAAATTTGAGATATGTAAAGTAATGGGTATGTAAACTAATGTAACTGGTCAGGAACATCAGAAATTCAAAGACAGGAGAGTAGGGGGGCTCCCGTGGTCCCGTGGTAGAGTCTCCGCCTTGCGCTTCGGCGGGATGCTAGAGCGTGAGTTCGAGACCTATCCGGTGCCATGGGGGTGGAAAGGTTGGCTCTTCCGACACCCTCAGCCCCGTTGTTGGGCGTCCTCCTTTAAAGAATTGGGTATCTCTCTACCATCCGTCTGGGGGGTTGCGCGGCATGCACCGCCTGCCACCATTGGGGTATTTCCCCAACGAAATACCAAAAAAAAAAAGAAAAAAAAAAGACAGGAAAGGCAAGGGTAAAACGTAGTTGGTGAAAGGGCCGTCTACACCACTTCTATTAAACGGTGACTCGGCTCAGGAGGGCTGCGGCAGGTCACACTCTCACCGCCTCTCCGCCTGTGCGATAAGATACCATGGGAACCCGCAGACACGCGCGTGCTCATAATGCTCCCTTGGAAATACTATTTAACTTGTGGTGGAGGGAAATTTTACAGACAATGCTGGAGTTTTACGTTTGTTTACTGGTTGATTCAGGAACACTGAGAATTCCACAAGATGATATATGCTTATTATGCTGCTGTGTTTAAAATATAACTGATTGACCTGTTGAGCCCCACCAATGAGTAACACTCAGACCCGGACCTCGGAAATCTATCGGAATCATGAAATTATTAACACAAGAAGCACATAAAAAAACACTCACAATAAATATTTCAATTCAATTCAATTCATGTTCTGCGTCCGTCAGCATCGAACCTCAGGCAGCGGTTTACTCGTATGCATTACATGAGAGTTGTATGTGACACGTAGGAGTCATATAACACGATGCCCTTATATTTTTTTCTGAGTACAGCTACAGTTCTCATAGTAACAGAAGCATATGTTATAACCTTAGCATGAGTATATTGTAACGGGTATATCAGAGTTCTTTCATACACCGATAGGGTACGCTATTTTAGACACTTGAAATACCCTTTATAAACTCTTTGTATACCTCAATATTTTTTACAGTGTACGGGGTAAGCTCGTGTATGAAGGCCTTGCGTGTGTAGTCTGTCATGGCCATCATCTGTAACCATCGAGTCCACTTCCATCATTCAGAAGCTGCTCACTCATGTCACCCCTGAAGGCGGCATAGATGACTTTGATCTCTTATATCTTTTGCATTGAAAATTTTACTGTTCAAGGCATTATTATCAGTTACGGAGGCTTCACACAGGAATAGGCGGTTATCATGCACGAATAGGTTGTAGTAATGGCACGTAGCACTGAATGAGTTCCACACTCAGGCGCCTATATAGGCATACTTACCATCAGCTTTAACATCGATTACGGTTTTCAACAAGCGGAGCACCGAGGAACAAAATGAGCCTCAAAAAACGTCAAGATAGGGATTCCTGGCAACAGTACCGATACAGACACTGCCGACCACTGAAGCCCTTCAAGAATTAAATACCTTAGGCCGGGGTCCGTGGACCTCAGCTAACACACACACACACACACCATCGAAGTTGAAGCGTATAAAAAAGGAGCCTCGTTCAGCAATGTCCCACCCTCGTCTCCAATTTTTGTTTTTATGAACACTGAGAATTTGCGGAAGTTGAATGCATCATGATCAGCATCCAATATATATATTTTGTATACTCGTCATTAGAGTGGATCTTCAACCTTTGTCTATTCTCGAATTCATAATGTTCGCTTCTATGGCGCAGCGGGGACGCTCGCCTCCCCTCCCTGGCAACGCTGCGGCGCGGGGCAGCTGCGGCGCTCCCAGGCTGTTGGAGACTTTTATCTCTTTTTTTTACGAATCATTGCTCTCGTCATCATCATCATCATCATCATACCCAGTACACTGACATTCAGGTTACCAGGTGACTATACGCTTAGCTATGTTAAGAATAGACTTAGGCATTATTCACGTGATAGCATTGCTACCCAACTCAGACACTGCTGTGACAATGGCAGCGCCAGCAGCCCACTATGTTAGTGTCTCCCAGCGCTGTGTTTACCTGCCGTGCTATACAAAGCTGTGATCTCTGCAGTATTTTACTTTAAGGACTAGTATTTACTCTATCTCTGTATTCATTCCCATCTAGTGCTTGGGCAATGTTCTCCGTCCCCACATTTTATTTTCTTATTGTCCAGGTACCGCCTTCTTCTTCTTCTTTCCTTCCTACCATTGTATCTTTTAGTTTCATGGTATGGCATTTTCCTCCCTTCTCCCTTGTTGTTTACCTGCAACAATAAACTATCAATCAATCAGTCAATCATATTTCTCTCTTTATTCTTCTTTTCTCTCCTCTCTTCTTTTTCTTCTTCTCTCCTCTCTTCTTTTTCTTCTTCTTCTCCCCTCTGAGCAATAAATCCCCACTTTCATTGTGCCCAAGGCTCATTTAAGTTAATACCCTATAATTTCACGAGCTTCAGTATTGATTTATCTCAGAGATGATAACTCTCTTCCCATAAATTAACTGGTTGGGAGGCAACACCCACGCATTATGATGATGATGATGATAATAATAATAATAATAATAATAATAATAATAATAATAATAATAATAATAATAATAATAATAATAATAAAAGGCTCCAGACAGAGGGTGGCCACTTGCGTCACTGTAAGGGGGCACGAAGAGATATGGAAACATTCTCTGCCCATCAAGTTCAGGTTCAGGTTCAGGTTAGAAAGAGAAAAAAAATTATGCCTGTGAATCTTAAGTCCATATTTTTAATCGTTTCGGGATCCCACTACGACTGTTTCTCAAGTACACAGAGAAGTTTAGCCTGGTTTTCATGTGGACTTGAGAAATAGTCGTACAGTGGGATCCTCAAAAGATTAACAATATTGAGTCCATCACAGGCAAACCGAAACAACTATAGAACTTTCCTATATCATGGGTTATATCATTCCGTCTGAACTTACAATTGTGTGCTGTGTCGTGGTTCAAAACTATGTTATTCCTTACATTAATTGCATCAAAAGGAAACAAAACATTGCCCTCTGGCTCGAGATACGACGAGGAAATATCAAGGAAAAGAGACAGAAATGTGTGTATTTCAGTGTTACCCACGTCGGCTAAATTCTTTACGGGGGTTTTACGATGTAACTCAGCTGCATATTCTCACGACTCGAAAGATTTTGACTTGTTTGTTTACCTGTAGCGAGTATATACAATCCCATCCTCAGTGTACCAAAGATTAAACATGTAGTGCATTTCTTTTCAATTCAACGTAAGCCACACAAGCTTCATTATTCAAATTATCAAGAGCTCGGACGGCGATGAGCTCCCTTTCAAGGAGGCTCACACCCCCTCTTCATCCAATGACGAATTTCCGATACGATGTAATATCCGGTGCTATTTGTTTGTCCCTTCTTCCCACAGCTATCGGAGACCCACCCCCCTCTACCCCGGCCATGTATATATCAGGGACACGCACGCCGGTCACTCACTCACCACCTCCAACACAACGCCATCATGAAGTCGCTGCTGCTTCTGCCCCTCCTCCTGCTCGGTACGTATGAGGGATGGTCACTGGTCGGGTAACAATTTTCGCATTTCTGATTTTATTTTTTTATTTAATTCGTTGGGGTAATCCTTTCTGGGCTGTCTCCTTAGGTGCCAATAAGGAATCTGACGTCAAGTGGTCTACAAAAAACAAATAAAGCTTTTTTTATAGAAAAGGAAGCCGCTCAAGGGGATAAAAAAAAGTAGAAAAATAAAGCCCGCTAAACGCTGCTCCTATAAAAGACGAAGTAAAGAGCTAAAGAGAGGGTCAATCTCATCTTATTAGTCTTATTTTTTGTGTGTTACTGTTTAATTGAGAAATGAAATCTTGATCTTTGTAATAATGCAGTTCTGTTGCAGGGGTGAACGCGGGGCCTTCCTACACCGAATGTTACTCTGGTCCTAATCTCGGTGGCTACTACGTCTACTTCGATAACTACGCACCGGACCTGTACGCCAACGGGATCGACAATGACATCGAGAGCGTGTATCAGACAGGCATGTACGTGTGTGGGGAGTAAGGGCAGTGGGAGGAACACACACACACACACACACACACACACACAGGGTCGAGCTTTACGTTATGTCCCGTTCTCTCTACACAGGTGGATATACTACGAAAACTACGACTATAATGTGGCAGCGGCTGGGTTAGTCTACTTCGTCCACGGCATCGACATCACCGTAAACTTTCCCGGCGCGTATTCAAACGTGGTAAGGAGTGCCCCGATTACTCGGTCACCTCTGCTGATTATTTTATTCGTTTTCCTTTTCTTTTATCATCTTCCTCCTCTCTTTTTCCTCTCTATTTTCTTCACCACTTCCCGCCCCCACTTTGATACTGTTTATTTAGTGTACCTATCTATGTATTTATCTATCTATCTGTCTATATATCTGTCTGTCTGTCTATATGTGTGTATGTATTTAATTCAAAGTCCTGGTTACCTCCCATCTGCAAAGTGGAAAGTATAAGCAACAAAAATCACTTATACATTAAATTAACATGGATCACCTCCTTCTCTTTTTTTTTTTCTTTCTTTTTTTACTTCTTTTATCAATCAGTTCTCAATCATTTTTCCCCTTTCCTCTCAGATGTCCTCCCTTCGGTTCGCTGGTAGTTTTACGGCGCTGAACGCAGACACGATCGCGTTCTATGAGGGCACGTCGTTCACGGGCGTCGAGTATTACACTGAGTACGACGCCGCCAACTTGGGCCAGATGGCGGGCAGGGCGTCCTCCATCATCGTCACTGGAAGCAGCCCCTGGACCATCTACACGTGAGTATGAACCCCTTGAAGATAATCCAGAAAAGAAACTAACATTTGCGCAAAGAGAAATAGCGAGAAAATATTTGGTTATGACATATAGTTTGCGGGCTTTTTTTTCATTATTGTTTTCTTGTTTTCCCTTGATCTGTTTCCTTTGCTGTAAAAAAAAAAAAAATGGTGCTAGAATGTGAGCATCATGGATTAAGGAACAGACAGGTTGAAAACTTTTAATGAGGACTCAAAGTAAAATTAAATGGACTTATGTCGTGTGTCGATCGTATAGCAGATTGATACACAAACCATCATACTGGCAACTAAGGAAGAGTAGGAGTTAGGGCAGAGAATCAGGCGGAGAGATTAGATTAGTTTATTTGCTGGGGCAGGATGGAGAACACTGACATCACATACGGAGAGAAAAGGAGAAGTAAATAATGTAGGGAAAGGAAGAGGTCAAAGACTATACAAAATCATCATTTCCAAATCCCGAAAAGGAGAGTGATCGGATTCTCGTGAGTGTTTTTTCGCGTTCATGATTTAACAGACTGATCAGATTACCACCAGGGCCATAAAACTTCTCGTGGCAATGCCCAAAACCCCTAAGAATACCTTGTCAAATGTGTGTGTTTAGGCGCCGAAATGCTTAAGAACAAGTATCACCAAAAAAAAGTCAAACAGAGCCGCTGTAAGAAAACGTTTGAAGAATACTGCTGTCGGTGAAGCGGGAAGTAGGGGAGATACATGAAGTAAGGTGACACGACACGGATAGAAGGAAACAGAGCTTTTTGTTGACGGCGTTTCTTTCTATGCAGTGGTGAGGGCTACACCGGCTACTACTGGTGTGTGTATTCCACCGACCATGACACGGGCAGCAACGGCGCGGTCCTCGACCTTGGCATCTTCCCCTCCGTGAGTCAACTTTAGCATAGCACACACGGCAAAGCAATCTTGCCAACTGTTGCGTGGCTATATAATATCATTCTCCTGATTTTTCTGTACTGATTATCTTAGGGCTTGATTTGCCAAGTACCAACCATTTTTAATTTTTCATGTTCTTAATTTTTTTCTCTGTATATTCATTATTGTAAGTACCTCGCAATCAGCTCATGAAAAACACTCTGGTCACGCTACATTGAAGCTGAAATGGCATGGCCGCTGCTGTCTTGGTTACAGATCGTAGATGCGGGGGTCCCCGACAACAGCATCCAGTCTGTGAGGAAGGGCTGCTGGGGCAAACGTGTGGCCAAGGCTCCGGAGCTCAAAGTGGACGGCCGCCAGAAGAACGGTGCCTGGGGCCGCCTCGAGTGACACCGTCGCCGCCGCCTAGGATTAGTTAGGTTATTGACCACACAAAGTATAAAGTGTGATTAAAATCAAAACAGAATTTCGGACAGCATAAAATCAAAATCAAAACTGCACACTTAGTATGAACACATTGTCGACAGAAAAGTTTAAATCTTGGTTATTTGATGTTATTTGATCTCGACAGCACAGGCAAGCACCGACGGTAAAGCACACTTCGGCTGTGAGAAGGAAATGCCAACAGCACCACTTGCATAGAGATTACTGATATGTACCGTTAAGTTAAGAAGGCAGTTGAGAAGAAATCTACTAATTTGTAAGACAGTCGCGTGATGATATGGGTGAATACTGGATGTATTAGCATAATAAAGAGCCAGAAAGGTTATGTTCTGCAAAAATATGAACACTGACACTTAATGCAAAACCCTTGACTAACTGATTACAATACCTTAAATGTGAGCAAGGAGCCACCTGGTCTGCTGAATTACACAGCCGCGCTCGTCTACATGTCCCAGCCTCGCTCCACCCCAGCCATGACCCAAAGTCCCACACTCCAAACCCAATACCCTTTCACCCCTCCTCCCCGCCCAACCTTCAACCCCCTTCGAGTATAGTTTCCATGCTGCCTTTGCCATATCACAGCCACTTATGATTTTCACTTTGTGAGAATCAAGTGAAGGTCAAGCTGGATGGACATGTCTGAAAAGTAGCATTTTGATAAAACTGGCATACCATTATATCTTTAAAGTGTGCACGAATTTGCAGGTCAGCCATGTGATGTTATACAAGAAACCATGAATGGCATCTTGGTTGTCTTGATGGTTACGTTCTGTTTTGCAAAGTCAACACTAACAACATTTATAACTTCAATCCTCTGGCGAGTAGGGCGGGAGGGGGTGACCAAGAAGGGTTTGGAGGCGGGTGACCCTCCTGACGGCGCTGTCCATCCTCCGCCTCTCGCCGGGGGTGAAGGGGTCCACACTGAGCGTCCTGTTGCTCTTGAAGTCCCCCGTCAGGTGGGTCAGCACGCAGCTCAGCCTCGCCTCGTCCACCGCCACGCTGAGGACAGACAGGATCGTGACAGGCCACACCACTACGCCCTGGCCCTCTGCATGGACCTGTAGGCTGTATTGTGCCAAGGCTGGGTCCATGCAGGTCATGAAGTCTTTTGGACAAATGTGAATGCTGTTTGTGAATAAAAGTCTTTCCCTCGAAGAATTATAAATATTTTCTTCTCGGTATCTATTGCAGATAGTGAAATGCAAACATTTTCATTCGACAATAAACCAAGGAAGGGAATCGTAAACGTTAAAATTTTGTTCTTTGATACTTATCTTAGGGAGTAAGTGCAAGAGTTTTCTCAGCGTTGCTTACATGAGTGTGTGTGGCTTAATAATATTTCTTTGTAACATGCCCAAGGGAGACACGTTTTGCCTAATAAGTGTAGCTACCCGAGAAATTGTAGGCACTCCAGGAGGTGCCGCGCCGGGTCGGCGAGGAGGTGCTCGTAGTGCAGCACGTGCAGGGGCCCGGCGCCCCACAGCAGCCTGTCGGTGGCCATCTCCTCCCACAGCGAAGTCGCCTCCGATACGTAGAGGCGAAATCCTTTGCGTGAAAAGAGAGTAATTTGGTGCTGAAACTGACGGCCACTGAAATAATATTGTAGATAACAAAGAAAAACGAGACAACGGCAGAAAATATCTGAGAAATATATGAAAAGATGATGTCAGAGCTTTCTTTTATGCCATATTGCAGCTACTGAGTAAACCCTCAAACAACAAATTATAAGGAAAAGTGAGCGCAATGTTTCTAGTTAACAACTCGTCCTTTCCAGTATAATTCTTGCAGGGTGATCTAGGTCTGGAGCGTTCTGAGCCTTCAATTAAAATGAGGAACGCCAGTAACTGTTGCGAAATAGTTACAGTATAAGTCTGTTACAATGTACTAAGAAGGACTTACTGGTGGTGTTGTAGGTGGAGTGGTCCACCTGGGCTGTGTGTCTCTCCTTCCCTCTCAGGTGCAGCAAGTGCCACGAGCTGACGATGGCCCTGGCAGGTGACATAGCCATTGTTGTAGTCTGCATGTTGTAGTTTTTGAAATTAACAAAGTGTATTTTTTGCCAGTAGGAACCATAAACTATATTAGAAATATCAGAAATATTATAAATATCTGCTGAGTGCAGAGGTTGTACCGCTGGTTACAAAATTCTTTAAACACAAATATTGAGAACCAAGATGAATATTATTACGGTATTAGTATGTGCTTCAGTCAGTTATATATACTCTTATTGAAATTTAGAAGATAAAAATGAAACCCAGGCAGTGATTCAGATAAATTCCAAGATCAAATACGGTAGGGCACATTGTCTTATAGTACTACTGCGTCAAGTGATACTCACGGGTTCGAGTCCCTGTAAAAACTCTCTTACCCTGCATACCTTGAGGGGTTTCTGAGGAGCAGGATGGCGGGGCGGGCGGGGTCAGTGAATTCATGGCGATCCAGCAGGTCGTGGCGAAAGGTGGAATCGAACATAACGCCGTGAGTCTTCTGTATCAGCGTCCTGCCACTCCCCACGTCCTCAGTCTCCCCGAGAAACCCTGGAAAACCCACCACCACGCCCCTGATGCTCAGACTTACTTTCTGACAAAAAAAAAGGGAAAATTATATTACGCTTGGGATTCCTCCATTTAACTTACCTGCCTCGTAAAGCGGTTTCTCCTTGTACACAGAGCTGGTGAAGATGCCCGTGGCCCCCTCCAGCATATAGCGGAGCCAGGTGTTGCCGGAGCACGGGAAACTCATGAGCCACACGCGACGCAAGGCCTTCCCGAACCTGCCACACGAAGAAGGAAAAGGCGATGCGGAGGAGGTAGCTAAAAACACTGTTACCACAAAGTTCGGTATTCTCAGACGCTTCCACCTCTCAGATCATCTATTTCCTAAGGCCAAAGAGAAGATTAATCGGGTTCTCGTGTGTGTTTTTCGAAGTTCCCGATACAGAAGAAGGTTTAAACTACCACGAGGGTCATCAAACTATCCCTGGAAATGGTCACAGCCCCTTCGAAAGCCTTGTCAAATATATGGCCCTGTACAGACGTCCCATAACTATCCACCCTAAAAAGTCACATTGCCCACAGACACACCACCCACAGCCACACCTCCCACAGCCACACACCACCACACTCACCTCGTCTCGTATTTTGCACAGTGGCTGCCAGGAGGGTCATCTCGCCACGGGTGCCACGACGGGCCGCTCAAGTCTCTCTGCAGCGGCTGTTCTGAGCGAGGAATTAAACTCAGTGCATTATCCTTGTGTCAAACCGGAGAGAGGAAATTCGTGGAGGCTGTGAATCGTTCCTCTCGCCCGCATATATGGTTGCAAGAAACATGGGAGGTATTCTATATTTTTCCTCTGCATCAAGGCCAGGTAATTTATTCGATCGTCTTTGTTTTATAACTTGTTACTTATTTTTTGTTGTTGTTTATTATTTATTTATTCATTTACTTTTATTTTATTTATTTATCTCTTTTTGTGTTTGTGTGTGTGTGTGTGTGTGTGTGTGTGTGTGTGTGTGTGTGTGTGTGTGTCAAAAACAAACACTTACTTTTCAGATCGCTGTGGAAGTCGCCCAACCAGTACCTGCGAAGGCAAAATAAGCGCTTACAATTACTACTACTACTAATGAAACAATATATTATGCACTCTATTGCTATTGTTGAAAACAAGGAGGTAGTCAGAGTATGATCGTACAAATATACACAATAGAAAAAAACTCATAATTGGCAGCAACGACAGTGGTATAATAGCCTAGCAGTAAGACGGTAGGCAAATATCCTGTCTGATTACCTGTCAAATCTTACGTTTTTTGCGTGTCTTACGTAATTTCGGTGATTTTCAAGTCTTACGGCGTAAGTTGAAAATCTTACGTTTTTTCTCCGCTTGCGATGTTTTTTTTAATATGTTTGTTTTAAACAATTTGAAATATAGCGTACGCGTCATATTTAAATTTATGTGAGCGTGCTGAGTAACGGTTACTATTACGGTTAGTATGTGGGTGTGGTGGGGGGGGGGGGGGGGAGGTACCTCGTACACCCTGCTTGCGTCCGTCGGACGCAAGCGTCATGCACTTGCTCTCCTGCCCTCACCCACGTAGGTAAGACCCCCCAATTCCCCTTTTCAAGTGTTATATATATATATATATATATATATATATATATATATATATATATATATATATATATATATATATATATATATATATATGTATATATGATTCCCTTTCCTGTAATTATATATGGATACATCTATACATACATCTGTTTTCATTCTGCATTTGTTCTGAAACAAATAAATATTGAATGAGAAAAAAATATGGTTTTCTTATGGTTTAATTACCGTTTTATACACAAACTTATGGTCTCTAACGCAAAATCTTATGGCAAAACACCACAGTAGCCTGACATCTATGTTAATAATAATCCAGAAATAGCTCACAGCAACGGTGGAGGTGGTGCATGCATGCTAGGGTAGGGGAGTGGAGGATCGAGTTGGCGGGTGACTAAAATAACAAAAAAGATCGTACCCAAGAAACAGTAGTAGCGGCAGTATCAGAGGCAGGAGCAGTACCACTCTACCCGCCACCCTGAGGTTAAGAAATCTTCCCCGGGGCGCTATAACACACATCATTGGACCTGCAGAGGCATCAGCAGGGGGTGAGAAGCATATCCACGTTCCATTGTTTTTGTTGTTGTTGATGACTGATGATGTTTCCGTAATAGTAGTAGTAGTAGTAGTAGTAGTAGGAGGAGGAGGAGAAGGAGGAGGAGGAGATGTGACAGGAATAAGAAAGGTAATGGTAAAGGGGAAAGGAGGGAGAGAAGCGAGCTAAGGAGGAGAGAAAGGGGAGAGATATGAAGAGAAAGAAAGGAAGGAAGGAAGGAAGGGGAGAAATTGGGAGGAGGAAGAAAATATATATCGAAGAGGAAAAAGTACAGGGAGAAGGAAAGTAGTAGTAGTAGTAGTAGTAGTAGTAGTAGCGTCACACACCTTAGACTAGATCTTTCTGTAAATGGCAAACGAACAGAGCGCAGGAAAAAATATATATATATATTTAGCACTCGCCTCTGTTTTTCCTTGTTTTGCCTTACGTCACAAGGAAAAGGGAAGAATATTATTGTAGGTAAGGTATATATAGAGGCATCCCGCGGCCTTCCTCGAGTCTTTTTCCTTATTAATGGTTGCTGGTTGTTTTTATGATGGCGCCGTATTGTTGTTGTTATTATTCTATTATTACTATTATTAGCCTATTATTATTATTATTATTACTCTTTTTTTTAATTACCATCACTATCATCTTTCTCATGGTAGTACTTTTTTTCCTATTGTTATGATTATTTTTCATCATGTGCGCATATAAACTTTTAGAGGTAATAAAAAATCCATTAATCCTCACTGTAACGAGCGACCAAACGGCTGCGTTCTCAAATTGTCGTACTCAGAACATCGCATTTATCAATTTCTGCCTAAAATCTTCCACATCCCAACAAATGACGGTATCCAATCAAACTTTTCATCTAAAACTCAATTACCATCATCTTCTATGCAAGTGGAATGAGTAAAAAGCCATGTTGATGAAGCTGCTCTGACTATCGTATTAAGGAGCCATTATCGTACATGTAGCAACTCGGGGCGCGAGGTAAACAAACAAGATGGCAACGCGGAGGAGGACATACTCTTCGGGCTCCGACGCCTCCGACCGATTTATTTCCATCAACGAGCGGCCGGTTGACGACATCTCCCTCGAATTCTTCTACAAGCCCCATACTATCACCCTGTTGATATTAATCGTCTCGGGCTTGATCTATTTTGCTTTTACGAGGTATGTTTTGAGGCCGGTGTGTATGTGTAATAATAACAATTGTAACTAGTAGTAGATGCTCCTCATTTTGGCGCTAAATGCAACAGGAAAAATAAAATAAGGGATTAAATAAGAGTGAGTGAGTCGTGGTGCAGGGCGTACGTGTGTCGCGTTTAGCTCCACACGTAAACTGCTTCGTCGACATGGCTGGCGGAGTCTGAGGGATCAGTGTTACGTTTGCGAGGATTTCACAGGCGAGAAGTGGATTGGATGTTTGTGTCTTAGATGGTGTCATGTGAAGTGTGCTAATTTGTCTGGAATCAAGCAGGACAATATACCTAAAATAAATTGGATATGCTCCCCATGCCTCCATAAGTCGTCTCTGGCTACCAGCATTGTGGAAAAATTGGATGAATTCAAGCAAGAATTATTTAAAGAAATATCTGTGGTTAAGGATGAGGTTTTATAAAGGGCTGAGAAGGTGCAGGAGGAGCTGGGATCAGTTGTTGATGCGCTTCGTGCAGAGAATGCAGATTCCAGTTGGGCTGAGGTGGCGAAGAGAGGCAGGAAAGTGAAGAAGAATCTCCTAGTTGTGAAAGCTTCTACCCAGGAAAAGAAGGCAACAGATATGAAGGATGAAGTTTCCCAGGCATTAAATGGCATTCAAATAACTGATTCAAGATTCACAAATGGAGGTAATATTGTCATGAACTTTGACAATGAGAGCACAAGGGATGAGGCAGCTCAAAAATTGGAGTCTTGAGCAAATTAGTACCAAGAGTGTTGAAAAGATGAAATGTGCATAAAAAGGAGACCAAGGGAAAAATAAAGGAGATCATCTAGAGTTGATTTATAGTTACATTTAATATTACCGTTTACCATTTACCGTTGATGAGGTTTCAGGCCCCGCTCCACTGCTAGTGCAGCGGTCTGCGAGGATTATTATCGAGGCTAACATTGCAATTGTTGACGGCCCTCGCAGACTGCTGCACTAGCTGTGGAGCGGGGCCTGAAACCTCATGAACGGTAAATGGTAAACGGTAATATTAAATGTAACTAAAAATTATACATTACCGTAAACAAATAATGAATAACAGGAATAAATAATGAAGGAATAAAGGGATAATAAGTGATAAAGATCACTAGTTAAGACAACAGCAGGACTTAATCAAGGTAAGGTAATGATATTGCTCCTCCCACCCTACCATCTACTCTCCCTCTCCACCTTCCTCTTTCCCTTGTCCCCTTCTGTCTGTCTGCACACATCTCCTTGTAACCCTTAAGGGTGAAGTATATCTACATTTATTATTTTGGTGATAGATTGTTGTTTTGAAGATAATGGTTTGTATTAGTCATCCCTCCCCCCTTACACCATGGTCCTCCTCTTTCCAGAGATGAGAATGAAAGTATTCAGTCCAACATCCAGGCCGGCTTGGTGGCCATTGTGTTCTTCTTCGTCATTATCAGTGTCATGGTCTTCCCCAATGGGCCCTTCACCCGCCCCCACCCTGCTGTCTGGCGCATTGTGTTTGGTCTCTCCATCCTCTACATGCTGCTTCTCCTCTTCATTATATTCCAGGTGAAAATAATAATAATGATAATAATAATAGTAACAATAAAAAATAATGCTTTATTTAGTCAACTGTCTGTGGTGTACAAATTGAAGTTTGTGAATCAGAAGCAGACACATAGTGAAGATAATCATGAATTAGGAGTAGGCTACAGGAAACCCTCGATATTTGGCTGTCAGTTATTTGGCATTTCGTCCTTTCGTACCGTAATTTAAAAATATGGACCCTTTTCATTGTTTAGACATGCAGTATCCGCCATTTCAAAATTCATTTTCAAATTCTGCACCGGATATTGATTTTCATCCGCCCACCTGCTAGCTGTGCTGCTTGTAGCAGGTCAAGTTGAAGGCTCTGCCTTACACTCATGCTCTCTGTCGTACTGATTTGGTCATGAGGGCATTGCTACCATGGCTCAATCCAAGACCCCTATTACTACTTCGAAACTCTGCCTTGTGCTCATCAGTCTGTCATCAAAAGTGGAAGTTATTCAGAGGCATGAAGCTGGTAAATACCACACCAAAATATTAAGATTTTCAAAGATCCTAAAGTCAGTCGTGTCAATTTTGAAGCAGAGGAACAAGTACAAGCAGTTAGCCTCATCTAGCAGCACAATCCCAAGCACTTTACTGCTTATCAGGACATGTGTTTTGTAAAGTGGTTGGATACAGCTGCACTGTTTTGTTTGATGGTTCACAACATGGTCATGCTACAACTCAGCCACAAAGCCCAGCCATTCTCTGACCTTGACACTTGGTTCCCCAGGACTACCGAACTGTACGCAGCATGTTTGAGTGGCTCTTCCCAGAGCTCAAAAACTTCACCATCGATATGGATGAGGTAAGGGTCCTACCTGTTGGTATCTCTATGCCTACCCTTTATATTTATGTAGACTTTCATTTGTGCTGTAGGGTTCTCAAAATCATAATTATTTTTCATCATTAAAATTGACCTAAGCTAAGCTTACTCATAAATTAAGCTGTTGCTTGTAAATATTTTAACACAAGTTGATAGTCTTCACATAGCTACTCTTAGTGAAAATTTCCTTTTAAATATAATGAATTCCTGAAATGAAGGAATGAAGCCTGTTCTGTACAAATACTCTTGGAGATTATCTGCTCTTCATAACCAAGGGAAGCAGCTTTCCAGCACCAAATACTATACCTGTTTTCAGGGTGAGTGGGGGGAGAAATGTGATGACCTGAGTTTTTCTCGTCTCTGGACAAGCATCGACTTCTTTTGTTTCGCTCATTTTGCTGGCTGGGCCATGAAGACTCTGCTGGTACGGCACTATGGCATCCTGTGGACTATCTCAGTCATGTGGGAGATCACTGAGGTAGGGAGCCATGATTTACATACCTAATACACCTTCACTTGTATGCCTCTTTCACTCAAACCTCAAAATCTTCCCTTATTCTAAGTTGTTTGCATTCATTCATTTACAATAAAACTTTTTCCACTAAATGCATCTCAAGTGTCAGTAATTGTCTTGTCACTGAATTAATTTCTCTCTCTCCTTTCCTCAATCCATGTGCATGTTTACCTAACGGATTTGAGTGTGAATTCCCAAAGAAGTGGAAGGGGAGCCCAGACTATACCCCACCACCTCCACTTGCTACCCCCAGATTGCATTCTCCCACTTGCTGCCCAACTTCATTGAGTGCTGGTGGGACACAGTCATCCTGGACATTCTGCTGTGTAATGGTTTTGGCATCTGGTTTGGCATGCAGGTCTGCCATCTCATGGAGATGAGATATTACAACTGGGAGAGCATCAAGTTAGTAACACATTTACCTGTTTTTTAAGTGTCCTTAATAATAGGTAAGGATGCACATTGAGTTTAATTTTACTACTACTACAACTACACATTTAGTGCTGCTCCAATATAAGTATTAAGGGAGGCATCAAGCTCAGTAACTCATGACATGGTGCAATCATTCATTACCAACGGGGTAAAGATGTTAAAAAATACAAAATACACGTGTAGCATCATCTAATTGTCCATATGTTAAGTACCATTCAATCATCACATCATTGCTGAAAACATAATGTTAATGTAATATATTTATGTAACTCCATGGTGAACTGCTGGTGTTAGGTTATAATCATGTCATCAGCTAGCTGTCATTATATAGTTTTGAAGGCATATAAAACTTAAGTGTTTATCAAGTATCCCATGAATTCATTGCCACAGTAACAATCCACTTCAACTCCAGAGACATCCAAACAACAACAGGGAAGCTGAAGCGTGCGGTACTCCAATTCACCCCTGAGTCTTGGACAGCCATGCGTTGGCTGGACCCAGCCTGCACCTACATGCGCTTCCTTGCAGTGTCACAGCTGGTTGTGTTCTGGCAGCTGTCAGAACTAAACACTTTCTTCATCAAGCACATCTTTCAAATGCCGCCCAGCCACCCTCTTGTGTTCATTAGGATCTTCCTCCTTGGATCCATATCTGCCCCCACAATAAGGTACTGTTTTACCATGTTCTTCTTGCTGACAACCTTAGTCATAGTTATGGAATATATTTTTTGCAGGTGATAGTTGCATACCTACACTTAACTTCATAAATGTCTTATTCAACTAGTTATTTTTTGTCTTTAGATGAAATGTATCAGGAAGTCAAGGAAGAATAGTATTGGCATTAGGATATCAGTATCACTGTACTTTAATATGTGTTTTAGGGTTGTCTGATTTATAATTATTTTTCTTTTTCATCATTAAAACTTGTCTGTGTTCAGTTTTCTCGTGAACTTAGTTGATGCTTGAAAATATTTTGACACATAAGTTGTCAAAGTTAACTTTATTCCTGGAGGGAGTTTTATATGCTATGCAGTACCAAGCCATTTGCTACAGCTAGGAATTCATACTGCTCGTGGATCACCATAAACAGAATTTTTCTTGTCTGCATTTGACTGAGTTGAGGCCAGATATATTATTCCTCATTCTTTTACAGGCAGTACTACAGCTATGTGACTGACCCACGATGCAAACGAGTGGGGACACAGTGTTGGGTGTATGGACTGTGCATGTGTATTGAATCACTGATATGCGTCAAGTTTGGTGCTGACATCTTTCAGCACACACTGATCCGTAACATTATTGCCTGGGTTCTGGTTCAGGCTGCAGTGTCTGTCCTGTGTGTGTACCTCTGTGTGACGTACCACCGATGGCATCGCCGCCACCAGATCACAAACGTTAGTACGCTTTCATGACTTGGGACTTTCGTCACTTGAGTCATTTGCCTAAAGCTGTAATCCGAAAATATGTTGACATAGTATGTAGATTCATACCTTTAGGTTGTGCAGATAAAAAGGATATACGGTACAATATAACTCAGTATTAAAGATGCATTTTTATTGCTACAGTCTACCACTATAGCCCACATGTTCTTTACAAGTAGCTTGCCACCATATTATCCTTGTCTGCTTTGCTAGTCTTTGAGAAATGAATAACTGGGGACTTGTCTGACACCCTCCTCAAGTGAAATAGCTGAAGGAATTGGCCATCAGACCTATTAACAGAAAGATAGATTAAGCTGAATATTTTGATACTGAATTTGTAAGAAATGCACCATGAGGCTAAAATCATTGGTGCTCTGTTATTCTCACCCATCACTTAAATTTGCAGGATGACTCTATAGATGATGAGACAGAGGTAGAAGAGGCAGAAGCGACATCTTTCATCCAGTCTGTGTCACGCAAGACAGTTACTCTCAGCACCCCCGAGGATGAGGACAGTGATGACGAGGGGGAGGGTGTGGCCTCCAAGGTGACTCGCCGCCGCAAGACCCACCAGCAGCTCCGACGAGGCAACAGGTTAGAGCACTGATGGCGGCTTAAGGGTGGCGTCCGCCATATCTTTAATTATTAGCGCATGATCCTGATTATATTCATGTGAAATGTATGCTTATGGTTAAGTAATATACGCTTACTTTCAGATCTATAAGTCAATACATAATAGCAGGAAAATATATAAATGTATTTAAAAAAAAAACGACTTTCAATTTCTCTCTCATCTAATGACCTACGCTGCTGAAAAAATTACCGAAGAAACTTAAAGCAGAATCCAAAAGATTCACCCTGGAAAATTTTTCAATTTTGCTTTTGTTAAATGATGAGAATTTTTTTCAATTTTGTTGGTGTATCTAGCGATATTTATTTTTTTCTCACAATTGTCCCTTAACTCCTTCATCACGAGGACATGTTTACCGCGTCCTTGCGTGCCCCGTACCATATCCGAGGACGCATATACTGCGTCCTGGCTCGCTTTAGCCAACATATGAGTTATTTCTTTCCGGATATTATACAATAGATTTTAGGATGTAGGTCAAATATGATACGGTGTCTTATTTGACTTTCAATGTTATTATTGTGCAAGAACGTAAATGTGTCTTGCACGCATTTGTAATTCAGTTACAATCAATTCCAACAGAAAATAACAAAAATAATGAGAAATAAATGATATATGTGTATATGTGTGGAGTTCCTCTTCCCTTGAGCTGCCAAGTGGCTGGCTAGTGCATTGCCTCACCACTACCTCGGCTCTGGAACGCGGGCTCGCGCAGGAGTTGTGGCCTCCCCTCCCTGCCTCCCCCTCACACCCATCTCACTATCTCTGTTTTCTTTATTTCTTCCTTCCAACCTACTCCCTGCAGTATGTGTGTGTGTGTGTGTGTGTGTGTGTGTGTGTGTGTGTGTGTGTGTGTGTGAGAGAGAGAGAGAGAGAGAGAGAGAGAGAGAGAGAGAGAGAGAGAGAGAGAGAGAGAGAGAGAGAGAGAGAGAGAGAGAGAGAGAGAGAGATCAACAAGTTACAGCTTGATTCCGCTGACACTGTGACCAAAGTGCTTATCTCCCTCTCCCTGTATCTCGATCCCTCCCATCTATGTGTGTGTGTGTGTGTGTGAGAGAGAGAGGGAGAGAGGAAATAGGCTGCTCTCTCTCTATCTCTCTCTCGCTCTCTCTCTCTCACACACACACACACACACACACACACACACACAATATATAATGGAGGAAGCAAAGAAGATCCGTTAAACTATAGGCCAGTGTCATTAACAAGCGTAGTAGCCAAGATGTGTGAGAAAATTATAAATAAACAGATGGGTGAAATATTTAGAAAACAACAGTATATTAACGAATAGTCAATTTGGATTCAGAGGAGGACAATCTTGTGGAACTAATCTGATCAGCTTCTACTCAAGAGTAATTGATATAATACAGGAAAGGGACGGTTGGGCAGATTGCGTGTATCTGGACTTAGAGAAAGCATTTGATAAAGTACCACACAAACGATTAATATGGAAACTCAATCATGTTGGAGGTCTGGGAGGTTCAATATTGGATTGGACTGTAGACTTTTTGATGAAGAGAGAAATGAGAACAGTAATTAGGAACAATAAATCAAGCTGGACGGAAGTGACTAGTGGAGTCCCCCAAGGCTCAGTGTTGGCTCCAATTATGATTGCAATATACATAAATGACATGACAGAAGGGGTGACAAGCTATATGAATATGTTTGCTGATGATGCTAAAATAATGAAGAGGGTGGCTAATGAGGAAGACTGTGTAACCCTAAGCCAGGATCTCAATAGAATAAGTGAATGGTCATGCAAATGGGAAATGACATTCAATACAAGGAAGTGTAGTGTGTTGGAGTTTGGTAAGAGCAGTAGACGAATATTGGGGAACTACTCTGAGTAATGAAAGAATCATGAAAAAAAAAAAAAAAAAAGAGGAAAAAGACCTGGGAGTGATCATAACAGACAAGTTATCCTTTGGAAAGCATATAAATCAGATAACTGGGGAAACATACAATCTTCTTAGAAACATAAAAGCATCATTTACATATCTAGATGAAGAAATGGTGAAGAAACTAATAACATCGATGATACGTCCAAGACTAGAATATGCAGCATTAGTGTGGTTACCTAGATTGAAGAAAGAAATTAGAAAGTCGGAAAGAATACAGAGAACAGCGACTAAACTACCGGAAACTGTATTCAGGAATAAAGTTCGTATCTGTGGCTTGGAGGGACGGGTGCGTCGTCACAGTACATAGCCTACCTGTCCCTCCAAGCCACAGATACAAACTTTATTCCTGAATACAATGATTCCTACCTGTATGATGTTACTGTAGAAGATATTTTTAATGTAATTATATTTACTATGCCTCTGTGGATGAGCTATGTAGGAAATAATGAGGGAGAGTGTGCGCTAACTTTATTGGTAGCCTACTATATATCGCCTTCAGTGCTTACTTTGCAGGGCCCATTCTCCCTTGAAAACTGGCAGTATTATTATTGTATTACTTTGTTTCTTAGGTGATGTCATTGATTGTTAAATTAGAGTGCCATCATTCAATTAAATTACGAATATTTTAAATCATGAAACTAGCTAGATTATCTCAATCATATATATTTGATACGTGTCTTTCATACAGTGCATAACGTCATGAACAGCCAATCAGGTGAAAGGGGGGCAGAGCTTAGACATAATGGGGGAGGGGCTTCTCGGTGCAAATTGGCCAAGTTAATTTGGACAGACTATAGTATGGCTCTTTTCCTGTATATCACAACTAGGTAAATACACACACACACACACACACACACACTCACACTCACACTCACACTCACTCTCTCTCTCTCTCTCTCTCTCTATCTATCTATCTATCTATCTATATATATATATATATATAGACTGGCAGACACTCACGGGATCCGAGGGGGAATCGCACACACCTGTTCACCTAGCAGTGAGTAGGTACGTGACGTAAGGCAAGGAGTTGTGACCTCGTTGTTGCGGTGTATTGTGTGTGAGTGGTCTCAGCCCTACCCAAAGATCGGTACTATAAGCACTGTGCTTCTCCGTAGGGGAACGGCTGGCTGTCTCGAGAGAGACCTGCAGCAGACCAAGAGGTGAATTACACACACACACAACACCCACCTCCAGGAGGACGGCCTTTCAACCTTTTACTCCGTGAAATCTGTGTGTATTGCCAGTGAATCAGTGGGATATTTTCCATGATCTTATGTCTGTGTCCTTCCCTTCCCTCTCCTCCACTTTCCTCCTCAAATCTATTTCTTTATCACAACTAATATAACGAAATACATTTCACCAGATACACGTCATCTACGCATAACACAAGTTTTCTGTATATTTATGAATACATCTCAAAATTATCAAATAATTTATGTTTCTTTATGTGCACCATTTAATTTTGCAAATTTTTATATATAGTACATGATGATTATGTTGAGTTTATAGCTTAAAACTTGTTATATTCAGTTGCAACGTTTCAAATTTGGCGCGTGCGGCCAGCCCGGATACGGGGCGGGGCGCTGTTTTCGCCCGGCCGTAGTGAAAGGGTTAATTGAAAAGAAAACTCAGGATGAAAAACTTCCACCTCATCTCCTCTTTCCAATGATGTATTGTTTACTAAAATCGGTCATATAGCAGCGAAAGTTATTGCAGAAAAACGGAAACTAAGCCCAGTTTCTAAAAAGGAGAGTTAAAGTAGAGTTCGCCCTTTAAATCTAGATGCCTTCCCGGTTGGAATTCATTACTGAATTCCAGTTTTTTCTTTGTTTTGAAGGACTTCGTGTGTCTGATGGTGTCCTTTTCTTGGAAATCCTGCTTACGAGCTGACGTGCGACACTTATCTCTGGCTTCTCCGGGGTGACTGATGTATGTGTCAGCTCTGCTGCCTTCAAGGCCATCGCAGATGCTAGTTTGCCTCAAGACGCCATGCAAATAGTCTTTTAGGCTATTTTCTATGCTGAAAGATGATGATGTATGCACCTGTGCATGAATATAGCTTTTTTTTTCATGTCCCAGCCTTTAGCGCTGGTAGGCTTTCTTGAGGGGCCTGGATGGTAGTCGGCCCCAGCCCATCATGGCACAGGCAAGTGTTTTATAGTGACGTGAGTGACGAGCGGAAGAGGGGGGGGGAATTCACCCATAACTGTCATTTTTGCTTACTTCATAATATTTTGCCACAAGCTAGCCGAGGCATGTACGAAGACATGTGAATTTTTTCAATATTATTGATTTTTTTTTTTTTAAATCCATGTCTCCTTAACCCTCCCTCTTCCTCTCCCTCCCGACCTTAGCCCAGAACCCACAATGTTTCCAAGTGGTCCTAAGACATGTTCACTCAAGTATTAATTTTATTATTTTAGGATTGTTGATACTGGTGAACCTCCACCTCCTCTCCAGCCTGCAATGAATTTATGCTGACAAAATTACATTGCAGAAGGCAATAATGTTTGCAAGTACAATCAATTATACATTTAATATAACAAAAGTGGTTATGATGCTTTAACAGTTTGTAGAGATGGGCTGTAAGCATTGCATCCTCTATTTGAAATTTAACAGTTTTCTGAACAGTAACTCAGAAGGCTATTAGCTGCCAGGTGGAATGCCTAATTTTATCACTTTTCTTACATATGTTTTATGTTAATTATAAGAAAACTGAAAATTAAATGTGAAGGACCTGACCAGAAAAGCATTCGTAGGCAGCTTGCAATGTTTTTTTCTATATTAAACAGGTTCAGAGCTATGGAATCATAGCTCATAGTTTGGGGGTATTATTACTTTCTGGGAGACGAGCAGTTTCAATAAAAGAAAAAATAATCTCCCCCTAATAGATGGATTGCCTTATTTTTTCAATGACAGACATATCCTATGGCCTAAATAAATAGGGGCTAAGGGAACTCATGCTCCTCAAGTAGTTTCAGAGAAAAAATCCTGGATTCTCCTCTTTAGAATATTTTTGTTATAGTTGTCCCCCAAATTTTAGGCCTTAACGCAACACTCAAAAGTTTTTAGCTTTACTAGAGGCTGCATTCCTTTTAGTTTGGGAAAGCCTTGGCTGGGAAGAGTGACCATTTATCATATAGTGTATTAGTCTCCCTCAAGAGATGCACCACCTCAGTGACTTGTAAGTCATCTAGTAACTGTCATCTGCTAGTCACATAGAAGTCTAGAAGAGTTTTTACTTAGATTGATACTGACAGCCATGTAAGGGACCTAAGCATTGTATTTGTGTTGTGCCTGCAGCACAATCATCAAAGTGAAAATATTTAATTAAGTCATCATAGTAGTGAAGGGCAGGACTGACAGGTCCTGTCCTGTGCCAAAACTGATGCATAATAGGGGATAAAAATGGAATTGTGCACACATGCACACAGATGTATGTAAGAAATGAATATATTGGAACAAACACAGATTTGCATTCAAACACACACGCATACACTTAAAGATGCACACATATGTTACATTACTAGTGAATGTATTAGAATTGTTTTTACTTGTTACATATCTATAATGTTTATATTTTAAGTCATAGTGCTTGTGGCAAGTTAGCCCTTATGCAATCCTGTAGGTCTCTCACACATGGGCTGATGAAGCTCATTATGTCCTACAAGTCACACCTATATACTGACTCCTGACGATGTTAGACCACTGTTGGGTACAGTGGTGCTCCAAGTTTTGTGACATCTCAATTCATAAACCAGTATTTTATTGCAACCCCAAAATATTCCACCATTAGACTTTTGTGTCAAAATAGATTCAAAGAATAATAATAATCATGTAGCTTACCAAACGCCAAATTGTCACTTTTATACTGTCTTGTGAGAGGTCAGAACATTCTCCATACCCTGTTGCTGCCATTGAAATAACTGCACTTCTCAATTCACACTGACTTGTCATGTTTGCCTTTAACCTTTCCAATATTTTTGGAGCTCCTGACTTCATATTCCCAAGATTTTTGGAAGACTTTCAACAGCAGGAAATTAGAGCCAGTGCATAAGATGCAAGGATTCTTTTTATCAGTCAATACCATCTTCCCTGTCAACACAACTTTCATGATCGGCAAGCATTGTTTAATATCGTTGCACCACAGTTCTGGGTTCCATTGAAACTTTTGTTGTGATTTTACATTAGTTCTAGGAGTAAGTCTGTCTTTCTTAACTTGCTATGTTAGTTACACAAGGAAACTAAAGAGTGAAATTACTGAACAAATGAATGAGGAGCAAGGAGTCCCAACTATCACATATTCCGGTTTTGCTCACTTTTTGGTGGGAACATATTAAGCATGAAACTTGGAGCGTCACTGTATTCAGGTTTACTAAATCTGGATAATGTTTGCCTCATGATGCTGACATAAGATATATTTGTATGTATAGTATGCAGCTATGTTTTACACATCTGGCCTTCTAACCATTCTTAACTGAAACAAAAAGATAATCAGTTTTTGGTAGTATCAGTTGAAGTGAAAAACTCATTAGAAATGGAGATTATGAAGAAAATACTGAGCTATTGCCACAGAGTAGTCTTATTTAATTAAACTACTTAAGATACTGTCACTTGAAACAAAAAAATGGCATGGCAACAAATAGGAAAGCTTATGATGCCCATTCTAGAGAGGTGGTAGAGCTCATATGATGAAAAGGATTGGTGGGTAAGAAATAAAGCATAAAAGAGTCCTGTTAGCGTACTCTAAATATTTAAGAAACCAAAGAAATAAAAATTTAGCTGCAATCTCATTATAAATATTAAAAGAGGATGTTAACCTTGATTATTAACAAGTTAATTCTGGAAGTGACAAATACTTAAAAAGCTGAAAACAGACCTTTTAAGTTGGCAATGGACTGTTGAAATGCTTATAGGGGCAGATGATGACATATATATCATGAATGATAATGATTAATCAGATAATGATTGATAAAATTTGGTATTTTAAGGCACAGATTCTGTTGGACTACTTAATTTAGCATGTACCAAACACTCTTTCTGCTGCTGTTTTATGGATGTTAAAGTAATTGGTATTTGCCATTTAAAGGCTAATTGCCTACTTATATCGATTAACACTTACCAGATATGATGAATGATTTGTGTCAGTTTATGATCACTTTATACATACCCAATTCTTATCTTGTGTCTTCTTCCTCATTCTCAAAAAAAAAGTTTAGTCTGTATGACAAAGTTGTGACTTTTTTGTCATAACTGCATAACTTAACAGCAGAGCGTTGTGCCACAACCTGCTGAATGTTTCCCAAATGTGCCAATTGTATAATTTGTGTAAAAGCAACCTGGGTGTGAAGAACATGTTTTTAGTTAACTGGTCAGTCTTCTAGAGCACATGTTAAACATGCTGCTCTTGAAACCAGAAATATTGGCATGATCTTTCTTGTATGCAGGTGTGTAGGGAATTGTGCATTTCATTGAATGAACAGTTTGTACATTTAATTTTAGCTGAGTTAGACAATCGTCTTGAGAGTAAGTGAAATGTGTGCCTCACAGATAATAGGTAGCAGTGCGATGACTTAGTCATAGATGTAGTCTGTCTGATACACACGTACACATTGGTGATTTTCATTACATAGGCTTTGTGTAGTTTACTTATCTAGTACATACTGGTTTTAGAACTAGGTCTTGTCATAGTAATGAATCTTTCAAGATATTTGAGATTACAAACCTCACCAAAAGTTTGTAAAAGTGTCTTACCTCACTAGGAAAATTGATCAAGTTTAGGGAGTGTCTCATCTGACTAACAGCAGTTCATATTTAGTATTGACCTTTGTAACAAAAAAGAGGTTGATGATAATGCTCAATTATAACTAGTTTGGATATCATTTAGAAATGCCAGAGAATAAAAATCCCAATATGGGAAAGTCATTAAGAAATTAATTCTCATTACAAGAAAAACACACTTGTCACGTCATGAGGAACCATGATCTGAATTGTAGGATTGTAACACTTTTGTATGTCATATGAACCTCTCCCTTTACTTTTTAGTCATGATCACTCGTTAAGATAAGATCATTGTATTAGATTGTCTCAACATTTTCGTAATAGCCCAAGTATTAGCAATACATTGTTGTAACTCACTCAGAAAATGCTGGAGGTAAACAGAGTCTGAGCTCAATGGGATCACATCATGCCACAAACATTTTAATGGTTCATACTTTTTTGGCTGAGAGAACCATTCCTAAGGCACATACTTAGCGGAGCTTTAACCCAAGGAGTCACTTTATTCTTGACCATTTATCATAGTCTCATGTACTTAAAGTCATATTTATCATAACCAACATTATGCAATCTTTCACTCTGTATACATAGATGAATATAAATGTGTATAGTAAAGACTGTTACATACCATGGTAGTGAACATTGTACATATATATATATACATTTTGTTGTTATCATGATTAATAGTGACTTTTCAAATACAGTAAATCCTCACTTCTTATAAATTGTGACTTTAAGCAGAACAATGTATAATGAAGCCAGTTTTACCATGGTCTAATTGATGTAAACAGGAGTTATATTCCTCCGGCATATTTCTGATTATTGATTTCTCCAAACTTTTAGATATAGACCCCAAACACTTATGATTTGAAACAATTAAATACACCATCATACTTACCAATACACACACACACACACACACTCATGGAACGGACTTGACAAGGAGACCGTGTGTGCAAAAACGATTCATGAATTTAAAGCCAAACTGGATAATAAGCGTTATGGAGACGGGACAGTACGAGCCTAGTACGGCTCTTTTCCTGTATTTCACAACTAGGTAAATGCACACACACACACACGCACACACACACATACGGCCCGGTAGCTCAGTGGATAGAGCGTCTGCCTCACAACCAGAAGGACCATGGTTCGATTCCCTGGCCGGGTGAAGTATAAGTTGGGTTTATCTTCTTCCACGTGTAGCCCCTGTTCACCTAGCAGTGAGTAGGTACGCGACGTCAGGCAAGGAGTTGTGACCTTGTTGTCGCGGTGTGTTGTGTGTGAGTGGTCTCAGTCCTCCCCAAAGATCGGTAGAATGAGCTCTGTGCTCTTCTGTCGGGGAATGGCTGGCTGTCTCGAGAGAGACCTGCAGCAGACCAAGAGGTGAATTACACACACACACACACACACACACACACACACACACATACCACCTCACTCTCACTTCCACCCTCACATTACCACTGAGGCACCACAGCCAGAGCCAGCACCTCCCACCCTGCCTCTCCCTCTCTTTATGTAGTTGTATGGAAATTGTATATATTCACCATAGTGGCTGCCAACACCGACTGTGACTTGGAGACACGTGAGTGTAGGTCATTTCATGTCTAATCACAATTAGGTAAATGCATTCACACACATGAGTGTAGGACACTTCCTGTATAATCACAATTAGGTAAACACACACATACACACACACACACACACACATGTATGTACATACACAAAAGCACACAACAGCAAACCCAGCAGGCTCACAGAACACTTCCGTACCACATTCTTCATTGTTGTACATTATTATGATTATTGTGCACTGCAATTTTTTATTTTACAATAAATTGTATTGTTTTCTCATCAACATCATAAAGAAACAAATTAAAGTGAGGACTTACTGTACAGGTAAACCACTGATTTACTGGCTCCATTGATTCCAAAGCTTTAATTCATCAACAGGCTGTGCCCACCACCAGTACACCTGGAATCACTTTCTGCATATAATTTTGAAAAAATTCCATTTGCTTCTTTATATCATGAACATTGATGAATCAGTACCATTCTTGTCACACAATGTATACGCTGAAACACCACGGTCCAATTTTTGCAGCAATTCATTATTTTCTCAGACCAGTGTGGACTCTCTTAGAAGCCAAAGTTAGAGATAAATGTGGGAAATAAGTAAAGAAGCTCACAGAATTGAAGGACCACTACCAAACTGGGATGTCTAAACAATCCAAGTGAGTTTGTGCTACACACACTGTTATTTTTGGCCACTTAGTTAACTAGTTTGGCAATCAGGATCATTCCAAGTTTCCTCTCATGATTTTGTTCAGACTAAAGGAGGAACTGTGCCATCAGTTGCCAGTGAGTCAGTGGTATACCTGTAATATGTTTAATGTTTGTTAAAGGAAAAATCTAAAGCTTTCAATATGTATTAATGACTCCCATTGTGTTCTGTGTTTTCTTACAGCTTGAAAATTACTGCATACCTCATTAAATGAACATAATCATGGAAATACTAAGTAAAAATATCCTGGCTCTATATGCACACATACATATGTGCTATCACACATATTTCCTATTAAAGTGGGGTTCATGGAAATCCATAAGGTAACATTCAACCACTCCAGAAAGGACAGTCAATGAAAATACTATAGTCATCCAACTTACTAGCACCCTTGATTCCTTAAGCACTTGTTCTGTTGTAAGTAACATTTTTTCCTTTATAATAGTGCATCAGATGGTGAAAAGTTGTAAGAGGTTTGGGGCATGCATGACAGTGACTGCATGGGTGAATTCTGAGTTGCATATCTGTGTTAAAAGTCAAGTCAGTTTCTGATGCCTTATTCTTCAAAGGATGATTGTGTGAGGAAAGTTTCTAAAGACTCCTTTTCCAAGATAGATTTCTTTGTCCTTTTGAGCACATTTTTAATGAATGCTTGAATTAGTTGTCTCATGTAATCTTTGTATTAATATTATTTACTTTTGTCAAAGCACAGAGTAATTGGATTAATTTGACACAGCTGACAGAACATGGAGTTACTGGTCATTGAGATGATATCTTACTTCTATAAAGAAATAGGCTACTATTACCACTAGATTTGTCATGGCTTTCATGAATTCAGAGAAAATATTCAGCAACAGTTAATAGGAAATTGATAGGTTTATAGAGTATTTGGCATACATGTGTGGAGGGTTGAATGTGAGAGCAGTGAAGTGATTCTTTAGTGTGTGTGTGTGTGTGTGTGTGTGTGTGTGTGTGTGTGTGTGTATATATATATATATATATATATATATATATATATATATATATATATATATATATATATATATATATATATATATATATATATATATATATATATATATTGTTAATTTCAGTCCCAGGTTAATCTTCATAGTGTTAAGTGTATTTGTGTATGTGTGGAGGGAGGGGGGGTGATGGGAGGTGTATGGATACAGTTCTACATTTTATGTTTTGTATTTGTATACTTGTTATTTTTTGAGTGGTATTGTATCATATGGATTTCCAAGTATTCAGTGATGCTGTAGAATTTTGGCTGCAAAGTAACAAGTATTAGTAAAGTTGTGGACAAAATGTTTCCACTTGCATTGCCCTGATTCACAAACTTTGAAAAATGAGAAGTGACTAGGTCAGGGGTTCCCAATGGTGGGTCGTAGCCCCTTAGGGTTCAAGGAGGATTGGTTGGGGGTTGCAAAGCCTTGCTAGAAATGGCTTGGGAGAACGATTATTATTGTATAGCATTTTGAGATTGTTTTCTATGCCTTTATTATGCTGGTTCTATACTTGTATGCTTCAGCTGGTGAGTTTTGGGAGGGAACGTCAGGGTATCTTTTGGGGTGTGTCAGGCCTGTGTATGGGTGAAAATGAGTGTGTTGTAAAATGTGTAAAACAAACTGCTGATATCAGGAGGCTGCGTGAGTTTCAAGATTTTAGGAAAAGGGTTGCAAGTGCAAGAATGTTGGGAACCACTGGCCTAGATGGACCTGCATATAATATATCAGGAAGTTTTAAAAGGTTTGAGATTCAGTTGTGCTTCTATCATCATCATTGGTTTTATCTACTAATAAACTCCATGATGCACCACTACCTTCTTGTGGAAGTTTGTATTTTCCTAAGGGGACTGGCCAGCACAACAATTGTATGAGTCCTGATCTTATGGCCATGCATTTGAGCCTGATCAGGATGTGTTTAGGCAGGAATGGTATCACTCCTCTGTAATGCCTTCAAAGTTTCCATCTGGCCAAAAAGCTCAAGTCATGCATATTATATCTTTTTGGACTGGATGGAAAGCAGTCATATATTACTGTTGGAGTGTAAATCAGTATTGTAGCTGACACCGATGTATTGATTTTGTACACAACTTTCCCAGTCTTACAGGAATACCTAAATCCCACTGGTTAAAGTAGGCTGTGAACTTCACTGTGTTCTCATGTAACTATTCCTGACACTCTTCATAAATGGATTTCTCAACAGGTGGATTGAATTTGGTTGTGGAATCATAAGGAATATTAATGAAGAGAATATTGATACATCTGCTAGGCATTTAATCTTTGTACCTGGAATATCTTCAAAGTTAAGATTCTCAATAATTACACACAAACCTGTATTTCTATTGATATTTAATGGGATTACTTTGGAAATAGAGGCAGACAAGTATTGACAAGGTATCCATTGCAGTAGTTCAGTGCCGATGTCTTTCCTCGTCCTCCGTGAGACTGAGCTTCCTCCTCCAGGTCAGCTTTTGTGCTCCTGTGCCGGATGTTGGTGTTACTGTGCTGCACCAGCTGTTTCTCCATTCTTCCTCAGCTTTGAATTATGCCATCTCAGTGTGTAAATAACATTAGTTTTTATTTAGTAGTGTTAATTTATATGTTATAATGCAATGAGCTTTTATGTAATTTTGTATGTATGTATATCAAGAAGTAAATTATATTTATTTTTTTTATGTACTCTTCATAGGTCTTAAAGCAGACAAGTGTGGTAAGACCTCTCTCTACCTAAGATCTTCATGTATTACGAGCCAAATTTTGATGTCAAGTACTAAAAAGAGTTACAAATTACTGAATGGTTTATTTATCTAGAATACCTACCATATGACTTCCTATTGAATATTCCTCAATCTTCTCATCCAGCAGTCATAACTGTATACTTATTATTGATCTTTATATGATTGCCTTATCTATTTTTTTGTCTGCTTCAATGAAGCCTTTGCCTCCACATTTCTTGTCACACAGCAGTAGCTTAATGAGCACAGTGGAGAGTAGTGTTGGGTTGTGGCAAAATTAGCTCAACACATTTTGTAATCAACACATCACTAGAGATGAAGAAATATCCTGATGCTCCAGCCACCTCTACAACAGATCCACCTGTACTTTAGAACATGATAACTTACGGGTACCACATTCACCTCCATCCAAGTGAATAAGTTATATCATCCATGTTGATAAATGTATTTATTTTGTGCCACTGGGAGTGTACTTCATGAAATTTATGCAGCCACTTAGAAATTTAAAAGTTTAGAGAAACCAGCAAAGTAGGCAACAATAAATATATTGAAATTCTATACATCAGTATAAATTACAAGTAAAAAATGGAATACACTCTGTCCATCATCATCATTTCGTTTAACGTCCGTTTTCACTCTTCATGAGCGGTTGGACGGTTTATGGCTCGTAAATCGAGCCATTTTTAGTTATTGGCGCAAGATTTTCCAGGTGCATGCCCTTGCAAACCCAACCACCTATTTTAAGTGGTGGCCCTAGCCTTTGCCTGAACGAAAGAGGCAAACCCTAAAAGGCAGCAGGTTCACCAGGCTATGAGGTTTACCACCTGCTATTTCACCCATAGTTGGGACTGGATGGCCATTGACTCTGATAATCATGAGTTCATCTGCCCTTAGAATGGTCTTGTTTTTAATCCACCTGGGGGTCCAGCACACCCTCCTCACTGGTCCAAAACAAAACCAGTGGGTTTAGTCGCCGACTACCCGACCATGCGGCTGGTTGTACTGGGTTACATGTTACCAGTGCCAGAGCATTGTCTTAACTGCCCTGACCAGACATACACACTCTGTCCCATCATGAAAACTCTATGCCAGGGAAGTGGCCAGAGCAGAAGTCTCTAATTCTGTTGATCTATTTCATTGGTGGTCTCCCCTGATAGCATTTCCCTTAATCTTGCTCCCTTACACTCTTCATAATTTTTTCTCATTCACTCTTATCACAGGTCCAAGCCACCTCAGTGCCACGCTTCACCCACTCAACCACTGTCTACTCCCTTTACTGTTACACTCCTACAAATCTTCTTTGCCTTATTCATCACATTTTGGACATTGAGTATATTTATAAACTTTGGAGAGTATTGTGAAACAACCTTTAATATGCTGATGTCAAACAAGCTTCTTTGAAACTAAGGCAAACATAGAATACTTTAAAAACAAACAATTTTTATACAAAACAGTGCATTTCTTGTTGAACACAAAAGTTTGCTCTCTAAGAATCCGTTTCCCAAAAATCAAAGTCAAACTACTTTGTCATGTATGCCTTGAAAAGCTTTGTATATATTAACTGAATAGTCAGCCATATGCACATGTACACATGTGGCTTACAACTAAAATGATGACAGCAGTGAAGGAAGACATAATAATGTCTAGTATCATTGGCCAAACCCTGTGGACAGACTCCTGAGAAAGCTAGGCAAGTACATACTACATTTTTTATGCATAATTAACTACATTTAACTATATTTTTATGCATAATTACCATCATAAATATAAATAAATTATCTCATATATAATCCTTTACTACAGATTTTTTTAACTACAGCATGCAGCCACACCTCTCAACAGTCCTGATCTGTATCACTATTTGGTTTGAGATGATTCAGGTTACTTACAAATTCTAAATTTGTAACTTAAGTTACTTAAGAGCACCAGGAAGTACCACAGGTTTTGAAATCTAACACTAAAAGCAAACTACAAGTTCACACTAGCACAGGATATATACGTAAATAAAAATCTATGTACAAATTAAAATAATAGGGGTGAATTTGATATTCCTGCTTTTGTTTAACTAATTTCAACAGTGATAGAATTAATGATAAGCACCCATTTATTTAAAATTAAACTATTATTCTTAAAAATGTAACAACATGAGGCATTTTGTATAACAAGGATTTTATCTTAACAGGTATTCTCTAATGTTACTTGATCAATTAAAATTCAAATAGATGTAACAGTCTAACATGTAACACACAACTGTCAATAATTTAGACTTCACCTCATCATCATCTTTAGTTCATTGCTCTGCCGCGGGTTTCAATGGGTAGCATCAGGGCTGCGGCGATGGCCAGGATTGCCACAATGCCATAAGTTGCTGTGGCCAAGTGTATAGAGGTGCGTGTGAGGACCTGTGCCACAACAGGGGTGAGCATGGCACCAAACCGAGCCATTCCAGAGCACGTACCAACACCCACTGCTCGCAGGGATGTAGGGTACACCTGGGATCAAATAGTCATTTAAATATACATAGAAAAAAGTATAATTATAATATTTATAATATTTATTTATTTCATGGTATCCCTGTTTGCTATCCCTATCCTCCCATGGACTCTTATCTATAGTGTAATATGTATTTTGTTAACATCATGACACAGCTGTAATCTTGAATTTATAATGTTCATTAAATCAAGAAACACACTCACTTCAGGAGTGTAGACATATGCTGCTTGGAAGACTCCCGAGATGATGCCGCGCGCCACAAACAGAATGAAGGTCAGCCAGCCACGGCTGTCAGGAACACCACACAAATCATTGCCTGCCCCTCAGACAGCCAACATGTATGCCACAGTTTCAAAACATTCCTTTTAGATGCTTTACCTTTTTCCTTTCATATTCAAGAAAGAAGTATTCCATTACATAGAAATGAAATGTTATAATACTACTGAAATCATCTTCTGCAGGTATTTCCATATATATTAATATATGTGCAAAAAGAAATTGCAGGATATTTTGAATTTTTAGATTACTTTTATTACTGCAACTTTCAAAGAAAGATCATCATTCATTCTTCATACAAAAGTGTGAACATTCAGTCTTTGGTATAGAAAAAAAGGCTCACCTTGAAGTACAAATGAAGAGGAAGATGATGGAAACAACAAACACCACAAACTCAAGTGCTATTGTTGTTTTTCTGCCTAAACGCTCAATGACCAGGATGGTGAAGAAGATCCCTGCAGAGATTACAGTCCTTTGATTATCCATATACTATTTGCAGTGTACATGTATAAGTACAAAGACGAGAACTGTTCAAAAGTCTTTACTGAAATTATAAGTAAGTTTTAAAGGGCTTTTGGTAGATAAGAAGACCCTGGCAGTCTTCACACACTCACCTGGGAACTCTGCCAGGGTTGTCCAGAGAAGGTCCAGGTAATCTTGGGAGCTAAGTGGCCTGCAGTTGGCGGTGCAGGTGTAGGATTCATCTGTTCCGGACAATGAGCAAAGGCTGCCCTCTGGTGCCTCAAATAGCTCGGTAGTCATTAGAACGACTCCGTAGTAGCAGAAGGCACATGAGGCCCTGCAACATAAGCACATGATTGAGAGGGGTTTTATAAATCAAATATATTAGTGCACTTTATCTGCAAAAGTCAGATTAAGGTATGCTTTATTTATATGTTCCTAGATATGCATGTTCATATAAATTGAACTACTTTAAGCAGTTTCCTCTAGTGTTCCCTTTGCATTGGCAATGCCCAGTGCTTCAGGATGCTCATAAAGATGCAGTTTACTGGATTTTTATATACATGCATTTGCAATGTAACCTAAACTGAAAATAAATCATCTGCCACGACAGGACTGAAAAAAAAAAAAAGGTGTTTGAAGTAGAGGCTGCAGCAAATACTGAACTTTACCAGATGAACCAGAGGAGGAGGGTGGTCCACTTGAGATCCTGTACCAGTAGATCTTTGATGCGGCCACGGTTCATCTGTGCCACATCATCCACAATGAGGCGGCCGAGCAACATTGGCTTGCCTGTAGAGGAAAGGAGGAAGTGTTGATGAATACAGGAGTCTACAGTCTGATGTACAAAAGTGGTTTTCTGTGCACTTTTCTTTGTCTGAACATTTTGCCAGGAAAGAAGAATAGAATGCAAGAGAGACATGAAGTGCACAAAATAAGATCATGCAGTGCACTGACGCAACCCTTACCGTTTTCCTCTGCTATCTTCTTCAGGGTTGCCAGTGCCTTTTCAGAGTCCCCAGAGGTAGCATCAAAGCGAGCACTCTCAGGAAGCCACTGCATGTTTAAAAATCTGGATCAATTAAACCCAAATACACACATAATGGAACTGAATGAGTAAAAAATTAATGGATATAATAATGGAAACTCGTAAAGATAAAATTCAGAAAGTCTTGGAGAGTGGTAGACATTGGAATACATTGAAAGCTTACTTCACACACGATGATAAAGAGAACAAGTGGGATGATGGAGAGTGCCAGCAAGCCATTCCAACCCAAGTCCGGCATGACCCAGAGTGCCAGGATCACCTCAGCACAGGCTCCCATCGCCCAGAAACACTGAAATGGAACACAATACCCTTTGCTATGGTGCTGCCCTTGTAATTTTTGTTTGTGTAAATCTAAGGAAAGAATTTACTCTGCTGTAATTATATGATAAATGAATTTGGAAGGAGATAAGGTAACTACACAAAGTTTTAATATGTAATAAATCAAAACTGACCAATGATTTAAACGGATTCATCAACTTGGTTTTCTTTTATCTTAATGATTGTCAAAAAAAGCAACTCACATCGAGAAGAACGACACACTTGCCCCTCTGGTGTGTAGGAAGAAACTCGGCATACAATGTAACACTGAAAAGAAGTCACATGAGCAATTAGCTCAGATAATATACCTACATCCTACCTTCATGCTCCTTCAAGTTCAACCTCAAAGCATTTCATCAAGAATCCTAACAAAAAACTCACGACTGAGGGACGCAGCCAATGGCAAAGCCCACAAGCCCTCGCAGCAGCACAATCCAGCTGTAGGTTGGGGCAAAAGCACTCAGGAGGCCCCAGTAGGCTAGCATTATCGCTGACAGCCTCAGGGAGCGCTTCCTCCCATATTTGTCAGACAGATGGCCCCAAAAGGCAGAGCTTAGCATCATACCTGCCAGTGGGGTGTGAGGGAAGAACGTTACTGGCAAAATGAGTTAAAAAAATGTCTTAATAAAAGCAGTGCACATGTGTTGTATGAAAATATAAATGAAATGTAGGAGGTTTCACTGTGTACTTCTAGGCAATGAATATGTAAGGAGATCCCCCGGGGCCCTGCACTGACCAATAAAGACAGCGGTGGTGAGGAAGGCCTGTCGCCACTCTGAGAGGTGCCAGTCACAGTGCAGTGCCGGCCCCAGAATGGCCAAGATCATCATCTCCATGGAGTCGGCCATCCAGCACAGGCCAGTGATGAGGGACAACTTAACCTTAGGAACAGATCAGCTTTAGTCTACACATATATGTTTATCATCTAGCCATATATATCTAGCTATATCTACCTAGCTTTATATGCATTTACAAAAATATCTAGCTATATCTACCTAGCTTTATATACATTTACATATCTTCCTCTTTAACCAATAGCACTTTAATTACTTTTGATGAAATACCACCTCAACATCATTATACAGTTTACAATAAAAAAAACTTTGAAAAAATCACCATATTATATGTTAGTGGACAAAATGCTTACCTGGAATTTTCCAAAGCCAAGGGTATTAACAGCCTGGTCAACTGTGAAGGTGTCTGAAGAAAAAAAAAAAAAAAAACACTTAAGAAAAAGTCACGGGCATCTTCATGGATACTTTCATGAAATATTCGTATTTCCGGTTGAATTCACAACATTCCTTTGTATATTTGCGTTCACAGAAGTTTGAAGTATTTATATTTGCCTTTGAATACTTCATTTTTTATTCGTTCCATCCCTGTGATGAGCAAATAAGGATATGATTACTTTGGTGGTGTGTGGCGTGGTTCTCATAAAAGATTTTGAAGAAATAAAAGGTGAAAGATACAGAGAAAGAAGGGCATCCAAACCCACCGTCAGGCACGACTCCCGGCATAGCAGCAGACATCTCAATGTGGGCGCCCGGGTCCAGGGAGTCAGGCGGGAAGGGGGGGCTTGCATGGGAGGCTGATTCCCCATCCCCTCTGCCCTCAAAGTTCTCATACTCATCCTTGTGCCGACTAACACTCATTCTCAGTCACTGGAAAAAAAAGAGACATTAAGATATCCCTTATAAATGTGCCCTTGGTACAAATATATTTTCACCTGTTTTTTTAATCATTTATCATTTTACACAATCTGACTGTTGTTTGTAAATGCTTACTTCCTCACCCCAAAACCTCAAGGGAATAAAATGGACCAAGACGAATGGATGAGGGAGTTGATTCACAGATTTACCAAGAATTGTACTTTACTGTGCAGCAACCAAAGTACTTCAACCAACCTTCTTATCATCTGACCTAGTAAAAACGAACCTTGTCCTCTAAAACGTTAATAAGTCTACCTGATGATATTTTGTGGGTAGCCTGCCTACATTAAACATCGAAGTTAGGAAGAAATAAGAGAAGAGAAGGGTGAAAGATGTCTAGATATGCAAAAAATAATACTTCAAAATGTATCAGAAATAGGGTTTATGAAATCTAAAGCCGTAGGAATTATACGGATGAGAACGCAATTGGTCTGTGACAGCTAGGTCGCCACAATCTCCTTTGGCTCATTACTTACTGTACCGATGAAATTTCCACCACACTTGAACAGACAACCATTTCAGGGACGCATACTTATGGTTGTTGGTAAAATGTTGATGTTCAAGGTGAGGACAGCCCATAGCCGTCCCCCTTACATGCAGCAGCTCAATGCCCACCTTATCTAGCGTGGGAAATCTGGTGTTTCTGTGGGCGTGCGTGCCGTGGCAAGGTCCGTGCTGGAATCTAACAGGCGTACAGGTCGCCGTGACAATAGGGCTTACCTGAAAATTAGCCAGAGTACGGTGAGATATGGAATAGTGACAGTGCTTGTGTTAATGTCCAGCTAGTGTTGTCGACCAGCTTCTTCTTCTTCTTCTTGTGACTTTTCGCTTTTGGATCACTCCGCCTTTACGCTTTTTATTTTACTGTCTTATTTACACACTTCTTTTTCGATTGCGTCTCTTCACTTATCTATTTTATCGACCTTTCGCTTATTTCGTTCCGTTCCATTCTGTTGAGATCTTGACGGTGATCTTAATGCTACAGCCGATACGTTTGGGAAAGCAATATCCAGTATAGAATGTACTCATGACTACACCTTGCATGCCTCGGTCTCTCTAATAAATCTTCCACTGCAGTAATCATCTTTTCAGTCATCTCCCAAACCATGGAGGTGGGAAGGATGGAGATCGTGCGGCTTGGATCGAGTCATCAAATTGGCAGTCAGCCATATCACGGTAGGGGAAAGAATCTGTTCTCAGCTAGCACAAATGACACCTGTTCAATATTTTAAGAGGGTATACCAACCCGTGGAGGTAGGATATGGTGTAGGGTACGTGTTGTAGAAGTAGTAGTAGTAACAAAAATCTTCTAAGATCTTTGATAGTAGTATTTTTTATAGTAGTAGTAGTAGTAGTAGTACGTAGTAGTAGTAGTAGTAGTAGTAGTTTCCACAACAAATGAGAACTCAAAATACGCAATGAACTAG
This sequence comes from Eriocheir sinensis, assembly GCF_024679095.1. Classification (NCBI taxonomy): domain Eukaryota; kingdom Metazoa; phylum Arthropoda; class Malacostraca; order Decapoda; family Varunidae; genus Eriocheir; species Eriocheir sinensis. Next base: position 15,039,746 of record NC_066536.1, read on the forward strand.
AATTAATTATTATTATTTTTTTTTTAAATTGATGGACTACATACCATCTTTAGGCAGCAAAGTACAGCATGCATTTTTATAACGTAAATTTGCACGTTGATATAGTAGTATCCAGCCTACCATTATAATAGTCTGTCAAAAACTTTGGCCGTGACCTTTCCGCCGCCTGAACGGTGTCGGATTGTTTACAAACACCGCCGCGCCACGCCGAGCATGTTGAGCCTTGCAAGCTAGAGTAAGTATGCTTCAGCGTGGAGAAATTGGTCACCTTGGGTGCCTGGGAGCCAGTCTAAGGAAGGCCCCGTCCCCACCTACCCTGTCAAACCCCTCGAGTATTCTTAAAAACTCAATCACGTTCCCCTGGCCCTCCTCTCCTCCAGTGTGGCCGAGAGTCCGTGTGGGCCAGGGACTCCAGACTTACACCCAATTAGCTCCAGTGGTTGACACTGTTTGTAAGTAAACAGTAGGAAATAGAAAAATAGGTGAAGGTGAATATAAATGCCATAATTAAAAGCAGACTGTCCTGAAAAGTGTTAGAATGAAGAAATCTAATAGTTAGGTCATTCTGCACAGGAAATTAAATCATAAAATCCCAGCAATAGTGTTCCTAGCTGATGGCAATGCCCTCTGCAGCACTTACTGTCAAACTGGACTCACTTTGGGACTCAGAGTGGTCTAAGCATGTGTGCTTTGTTCTATTTGCCAGAAGATGAGCCACCTCACAGAGCATCATATCCAGTCAAATTTTCACTGTACCAAATGACAGAATATGAACTACATTGTGGTCACATTTATCACAGAATTTTTAATTAATACATGTCATAATTTGTATTTTTGGTTTGCAATAGTTTACATAATTCATTTTTTTGTTTGAAATTATGAGGCTCACTTAAGGAACATCATGTCTTCTCTTCTGCAGCCTGAAGCATAACACATTAACCTGCAAGGAGGAAGAAGATGGAAGTGATCTCTCCTGAGGGTCTAAGACAGGATGGCCGCACTGCTACCTGCCTCAGGGACATCAGCTGTCGTCTTGGCCTGTATGACAGACCCAATGGTAGTGCCTACATCGAGATGGGCAACACCAAAGTCCTTGCTGCAGTGTATGGCCCCCGAGAGGTACTGTCCAACGTTGAATCAGTGATTAGACTTTGTAGTGCTGGAAGTATTGCCGGAAAAGTGGTTCTGGGAGCATGTGGTCAGAAGAGATCTGCTTTTTTTTAATATTTGATTCCTTCCTTGGTTGCTTGCTGGTTCAGTGTAGCTAATTTGACAGGGTGGAAGTTTATCATTTACCCCAATGAGTGCTGCACTTTTGTCAAGCTATCCATTTTCTTGTGCCCTTTTCAAAACTGGACTTTCCTACCTCTGTTGTGATCACCAGGTGACTGACTCAAGAGATGGTGAGAAGGGACCCAGGGGGCTCAATGGCCGTGACTTCCAGCTTATGGGTTCAAACAGCAACTTTGATTTCAATTTTAATTTTCTTGATATTCTTGTTGTCCTTCAGGTCTTTAATGTTACCTTTGTTTTTCCTATTCACTGATATTTCTTTTCCCTGGAAGATTTAGGCAGTGCCATCAGTGTACCATGCATGCATGCATGTAAGGCCAGCTTTAAGCAAATTGGACCAATTTCACTCTTGGGCCCTGCACCAGGGTTTTTGACTTGTCTTTAAATATAAAATAAAATAACCATTAATATTGCTAATAAGCCATTTCAATCACTAAAACAAGTGGTTTTATAACTATACTTTTCAAATATGACCTACACATTTTTGTTTGTTTACTTGTAGTCTTACATGTATGAAAAGTTATATTAAAATGTATCTTAGATCTGTTTGGTCCATTAATTCACATGCACTCTTTAAGTGCACATTTTTTTTTCTTTTCATTCTGCTTTAGAGATATAAAGTCTATACGATAGAATTAACATATCTATGATTCTACAGACCTTGGCTGTGAGCCAGGGAGCCCCACCAAATTTTTTTCCATTTGGGTCCTGCAGCTATTGAGTCCTTCCCTGCTTGCATGTTTAGATGTATTATAAGATAGCAGTATTCATTATGATTTCTTTGACCCAACAAATTCAGAAATATATCACCATAAAATTCCTTGAACATTGCAGGTGCGATCCATAAGTAAGCAAAACCTGGATGAATGTGTTATTCAATGTGAGATGAGCCGCATCGCTGCTTGTCAGGGTGAGCGTGTGAGACGGCCACGAGACCAGCGCACCCGAGCACTCAGTCTACAGATTGCTGGAATTTTCCATGCTGCTATAAGGAAAACCAAGTACCCAGGCTCACAGATTGACATATATGTACAGGTGTGTATTCATAAGCATTGTGCTTAGGGTACTTGTGCAGATTGATAAGAAGCTTCATTGTATATATGACTGGCTTGGACTATTCTTTCACCACTTTGCCCTTGCACATGGTATAAATTTTGAGTCTTTTCCTCACTTCATTATTTAGTCACTGTTGACTGCTTTTTTCATGCATATTCATCTATGCCACGATTTTTTTGTAACTATTTACACTAGAGAACACCTGTCTCAGTCCAATGGTATGCTAAACTGGTAATTACACTGTGAACCCTTGTTGATGCATGCTATTCTTTTATAGGTGTTACAGGCTGACGGTGGAGTGACTTCAGCCTGCATCAATGCCTCAACCCTAGCCCTGGTGCATGCTGGGGTGGAGCTGGTGGACTATGTGGTTTCCTGCACTGCCTCCATCAACAAGCTCACACCCATGCTTGATGTGACTCAGCAGGAGTCTGTCTCAGGCTGTGAGGTGACCGTCTCCATCCTGCCCAACAAAGGGAGTGTTGTCTCTCTTGACTCGGCCCACACCCTTCACCTTGACCAGCTGGAGGAAGTGATTGACCTGGCTATAGTGGGGTGCCAGCATGTGTATAAAGCCATGAGTCAAGAGGTGGAGACTTATTTACAGGACAAACACGCCATCATGTCTCACCGCTGAGAAAACTCTTATCTTACTGCATACAAGTTTTACTGTAATGCTGTGACACTTGGCACCTGCAGAATATTTTCCTGTGTTTTTATGATATGACCTGTGTGTCTGATTTTAAGCTTTGTCTTGAAATTGAAAGATTTTCAAAGAAAATTAATATTGTCTTTAAAATTATATAATTATCCCCAGGGGCTTTTCTGACATAAACTCTATTTGTTAAAGATGGTTTTAATTTTCTCATGTTTGGATAAAGCTGGTAATCCTTTATATATATATATATATATATATATATATATATATATATATATATATATATATATATATATATATATATATATATATATATATATATATATATATATATATATATAAGGCGTTATTCAATGAGGCAGGACAACAGAGAGAGGTATGGTCATCAAATTCAATCTATATTGTCCATCACTCCCATTTTACCAAACAACCAATGGCTTGGGTTTATGAGACTGATATGGAGTTGATCTACTCCACTCCATAGGCAGGGACTATGGTGGTTGCACTCTTGACACCAAGTGCAATGCAGTTCTGCTCTGAACATCATGTGTAATGTAGGTAATAATACCACTTCTCTCCTGACTGCAAGTGTAACTTAGGTGGGTTGTGTTGGTTCTTTCCTCAGGTCTGCTTCCAGTGGGTTCTGTATAAAGATGCACTGTGCAAACAACACTAGCCAGCAAGTGGTGGAGGTGATTGAAAGCTTAAGGCAAACAGTGGTCATTTTTACTCCTGCATCAGTACAACACAGTCACAACTTAGAGTCTGGGAGCATCCTTGCCAAGTACAGAACTAGAACTCAGAACTAATACAAAGCAAGAGCATAACAGTATGATGAACCAGTGGGTGGGTGGACTAGCTAGTGAGCGCAGCAAGGATAAGAGCAAGCAAATATGATATATTGTTAGAAATATGGAAGAGTGGGGCTGTTTGGAGTATTATATGTCTGGCAGAGATGTGGTTGCATGGAATGAGAGTGAAATAGATAAATTGGAAGTGGGTCAGAATAGTGAGAATAGGACTAAGTGCAGCAAATGAAGCTCTGAAAGATATTGAAGGGCTGGAGCACATTTAGGGAAGGGCACATGAAAGATAAAGATAAGTAAAGTTGGATAGAATATGGTGGCTATAAGACTGACATGAAAGATGTATGGAATGAATGGGGTTGGAAGTGGGGGAAGAAGTGCATCATGAATTTAGAAAGGAGTGTCCTGCTGGTTGGAGATATAGGTGCACCAATCTTCTGAGGAGTTAAATGTGCATGAATGGAAAATGATGAACGTAAGCAGAGATGGTTTAGAGTGGGATAGAGCAGGGAAATAAGATGAGTCTGCATTGGGCGTAAAATCCAATGGAACAAAAGAATATACTGGAATGGTGCAAATTGAAAAGGTCTCAGCGTATGAAAGTTGGTATATGATTAAAACCTGGTATATAGTTAGTACAGTGAATGGTTGTGAGTGCAAGAAACTATGGATGATCAAAGTCCTGCAGTAAATTTAAGTGATGTAGAAGTGTGATATAGAATTAAGATGAAGCCATATATAGTATTAGAAATGAAGGATATGGCAGACAGTTGAAATGGTACCCTATGTATATGTTATTCTGACTGAGAGATGTGAAATTAATGAATTGGTTGTGAGATCATGATGGTGAGATGAGTGAACTGATGATAGATGAGATAGATGTAGGCATTAACATTTCATCATAGTGTTTTGGAGATAATGTGGTGTATGAGATATAGGAATTAGCACCGTACTATATAAGAATGTATTTTTGTTCGATTTTCTCATGTTCTTCCCCTAGCTCCGTGGTGCAGCGGTTAGCGCGTCTAGCTACAAATCAATGGGCACAAGTTCGAATCCCGGGTGATAAATGGGAATCTCTGAAGAGGATAACTGGCCTTTAGTACATGAGAGACTATAAGTAAATTAAGTAAAGTTTTGACATACAGTAAAAATTAACACATAACGAAAACAAAATAAATATGCAGTAGCTTATAGAAATGTTTCACTCAACTACAGGAATACATTAATTTTCCCAGACATCGAAACCTAACAATATATAACGCAAATAAAAAAAAATAAGGCCATATAACAAGCATTTGACACCTAAAATTAAGGGAACATATATCATTTCACTCATAACTACAGGAAGACATTAACTTTCCCAGACATGGAAACCTAACAATATACACCGAAAAAAAACAAAAACAAGGCTGTATAACAGAAGCATTTGACTCCTAATTAAGGGAATATATCAACTTTTTCTGAAGATCATCCTCGTACCCGCGAGAGGGAGAGGAAAACAGTCGAGGGAGGGAGACAGCAGTAGGGAGAGGCAGGCACCCTTTTTTTTTCTTTTGCGCCCGTGTATAATAGTGAGGATAAATAAGCAGTGTGACGCCATTAAGAAGCAAAGTAAAGCAGTAAGCAGAGGAGAGGACCAGGTGGAGGAGGACCTACACAGCGGTACACAGGGCCACAGCAGAAGAGGAGGGTCTCGACGAAGGCCCCGAAGCAGCAGGAGCCGTGGCCGTGCTGGGGCTGTGCGTGTAGGATGCGGGGCCCTCCAAGATGTCTCGCGTAGGGGCCGGGGCCAGGACCAAGCCCAGGGGCACCCAGGACGTGTGCGGGGACTGCGGGGCGCCGGGTGAGAGCTGTTGTGGCTAAGATTGATGAAGGGGTAGCCACCTCTTGTGAAGTTAATACTTACATTATAGGTTATTTTATGGTCCCTGAATGCAGTGCAGTAACGAATGACCTCCGGAAAATAGAAGGGGGGTCGAGCCTGTTAAGGGGGTCGAGGGGGTTAAAGCCCCTCCGTTAGGTAGGTTATGACAGGTTAAATTAGGTTGGTTTAGTTCATATTTATTCAGCATGCAGTGTTGGCTGGTGGAAATACGCAGCGGGGTGGGTCCCCTGCGCTGGCCAGTGATAACGGGTCGGAGTGGGCTGGCTGCGGGGGCACCCCGGGTATTAAAAACGTCAAAATCATTTGGCGACTTTCAGAAAATAAAACTATCTCCATAATAATAAGAATCTTATTTTGCCCAGAAATAGTCAGTGTCTCAAAATTAGTTGGGCATCCTCTCTTCAACAGTCCCCAACCAATCTAACAAAACTAAATCTAAAGTAACATAACTTAACCCTTTCACGCACAAAAAGTTTAATAAGTTTCTTTTTCCACTGCTACATCTGTCTGGGGCTCCCTAGAGGGCCTCACGGAATGGCCTGACCGTGTGGCTAAAAATTTAATCATGCTATCGATTTCACCCATGAATATTTTTTTTCCTGGCATTATTATATGTCGTTGGTTTTGGAGGAGATTATTCTGCCTTGTGGAAGAAAAAAATTATCAAGAAATACAAATAAATAGCGAAGTTTACCGACTGTGAAATTTTTTTTTTAAAGGGACGACAGTCGCGCTCACAGGCTGCCTACTGAGAGGCTACTAAACCATGGGCAATTATCCCTTCAAATCCAGCGGCACAAGAGAGTTGACAATTAGTTTATTTTATAGGTCGAGCTTGGATCTTTGACACAAAAAAATTTGAGGTGATTCTGAAAGATACTTTATTTTTGGCGACGATTCCGTTTTGATGTGAATCGCGTCATGGTGCATGAAAGGGTTAACCTAACCCATCAGTATCTAACCCAACTCATCCTGACTTGACTCCTACCACCAGTATACGATGTGCTTGACTATGGTCATAAACTTTTTACATCAATATTTTGAGGTTTCTTTTATTTTCCAGAAACTTTTAAGTTACTGGACTGTATTCAGAAAAATAAAATACAACACAATGTCGGTATGAACCTCATGAAACATGGCCACCCCTATTTCCACATTAGCCGATTCATTTGTTGAGTATAATTGTTTCTGATATGTGCTACTGATACACCTTGCTCTTTGCCTTTGTTGTCAGTGGTGGCATAGAAGGCTACCCTCATCTCCATATTCCCTGGTGATAATTTACTATTTTGGTGGGGATAGGGATATCCCCCACTCTCCCCTTTCTCATGTCCCTCTCTCATTTGTTCCCCTCATTGACTTGTTTCAGATCCTGGCTGGGCTTCCATCAACCGGGGCATCTTAATCTGTGACGAGTGCTGCAGCGTGCACAGGTCCCTGGGCCGACACATCTCCCAAGTCAAGTCTCTCAAGAAGGGGTCATGGAATGCAATTCAACATGCTGTAAGTGTTCTGTGCTGTATTTGTGATGCTTGATTTATGAATTCTTGTATTTTTCCCAGACTTTATGTACTACTGAGTAATGTGGAAGTGTGTTTAATGAATCAGGTGTTTCTTATGTCAATCAGCATCTTAGAAATTTTGTCCCATTTCAAGCCTGTAATTTTGGCAGATTTTTTTGGGGGGATAGAGCATCATAGGTTAATGAGGGGGGAAGCAAATTGAGCATGTGCAGATGGGGGAATTGTTTTAAATGATAAGCACTTTTAGGGGCATTTTGAGGCCAATATAGAAAACATTGGGGGGGAGCTATAGCCCCCCAAGAAATTATAGCCCTACATTTAGTTTTCTGAATTTAATTACATACAGTATACATTCAAAATTCTCATTCTCTTGCTTTGTAGGAAATAAGGACATTATAGTGTTTGTTTTAATTTGTACTGGTAGGTCTCTATGTGTTTGCTCTTGCTATTCTTTCAGATGGTCCACACCCTATACAACAGTGGTGCCAATGGCATTTGGGAACATACCCTCCTAGACCCCAGTGTTGCCAAGACTGGAAGACGCAAGCCCCACCCAAAGGACCCCGTCCAGTTAGTTTACACACTTTTAGCATGTGGAGTTATAGTTCTAAGGCTTAAATGGTGTAGAAATTTTTTGATGCCCTTTCTGTCTGACCTTATTACAAAATATTGTTGTATCCATTTAACTTACATTTCAAAACCTTGATTCTGTATTTTTTATGAAAATTCCTGAAAATTCCCAAAATTCCCAGGCCCTGGAAATAATTTCCTGAAACTTTCATTGGATAGTTTATATTTTTCTGGAAACTCTCCCACCCTTTGAAACCATATGTAATGCTCTCTTTCAGTCCAACCAAAGCTGACTTCATCCGGGCTAAGCACCAGATGTTGTCATTTGTGTACCGGCCATCAAGAGATGAAAACAACGAGGATGATGCAGATGTCAGCCGGCAGCTACATTCCAGTGTGCGAACCTCAAACCTGGAAACTTCCCTGCGTCTGCTGTCCCAAGGAGCAGACCCTAACTACTTCCATAAGGTGTGAGCTTGACTAGGAGTATAGAGGAGGATGTGAAGAGGGGCAGAGTACATGTGTTTTTGTGGTCTGTTCATACTTTGAAAGAGAGGAAGGGAAATTTTAAAATTGTGCCATGTGAATCTTGAGAAAAATTATCTTGTAGAAATAAGGTCTGAATGCAAATCAGTTGGAGGCAGATAGGGATACTTCAAATTGTAAATCATTTTGCATGATGATGTACAGTTACACACACACACACACACACACACACACACACACCAATGTGTGTGGTGTGTGGTGTGTGAGGTCCTGGCAGTACCCAGAGATCGACTAAAAGAGCACTTGCTCTGTCGGGAGGGTACCTACTGGCGATTACGAGTACAACTTGTGATCAGGCCGTGGTGAATAACACACACGCACGCACACACACACATGGTGCAGTGGTTAGTGCAGTCGCCTCACAACTGAGAGGTCCTGGGTTCAATTCCTAGGTGGAGTGTAAATGACTGGGTAGTCTTCTTTAACTTCTTATTTTGTAATTTTAACTGTGTCATCTAGTTCTGGTCCACAGAAAAGTTTTGGCATAAATTTTGGGCATCATTAACATTGATAGATGATTGGTTATTATTATAGTTGTATTGGCAGATGTTCTTCCAATTTCATTTCCACCTTCCTTTCTACAGGAGAAGAACTGCTGTCCATTGCATGTTGCTGCAAGGGCCGGTCAATCATCACAGGTGGAGCTGCTCATTGTTTATGGGGCTGACCCAGGGGCTGTTGATCCCCAGGGCTACACTCCAGCCCACTACGGCAGGTTAGCATCACCTCAGTGCTTCACCTCTATACATATGTAGAAGGCTTTGTTGTGTCTCTACCTGTTCTAATTTCTGTTTCCTTGAAGTTTCCTTAATTATGGGGTGATCATGACAGAAGTGTTTACCCTACACCCTGTCCCTGCATGATTTGTTTTGTCAGTGATGCATTAATTCTTCCTCTACAGCTTTGTTATGTTACAGTTTTCTCATAGATTCTAAGAAACATAAGTAGCAATATGTGAACAAATATGATTTCTGATCAATGAGAGTGGGAGGGAGGGTAATTCCACAGTTTTACTTACATTGACTTATGAGTGTTAGTGTCAGCAAAATCATGAAAGAAATCTCTCTTGTAACAGCTTTCACTCAGGTTCATATGGAGCCACTGTTTTGAGGTTGTAGCTTGGGTTTTAAGACCAGAGGCCCTTCCTGTTGTCATGTGGTAGCATTGGAGTTTTAACTGGCTCACCCTGGCTCTCAAAAAAATCATACAAAAAACTGCTTTGTTTATTCTAGGTGAGGTGAGTGTGAGACTGCTTGGTCTGACTATGGAAGCATTAAGGGTATCTATGGACTTGAGGCAACTCTCCAGAATGAGTTTTTTGATGCCACTTTTTCATTTCCCACAGTGAGGCAAACCATCCAGAGTTGGCTGGGCACCTAATTGAGTGTCAGTATGAGTTGACTGACCGACTGGCATTCTACGTAAGTGGCCGCAAGCCTGACCATGAAAATGGCCAGCATTGGATCATTCCAGAGATGGCCGACTCATTAGATGTGTCTGATCTGGCCAAGGAAGCGAGAGCCAAGCTGCAGTCTCTGCCCAACCACCTGTTTGAGGACCTTGCCTGTGATGTATATGATGAGGTGAGGCACATAGGAAAATCTGTAGACTGTTTAGAGTACTGAATATCTATAACAGTAAATAATTTAAGATTTAGAAAACTTGGTGTCCTGATTTACTAAAAGAAATACAAGTTTTATGGTGGGAGATAATGGTTTACTGGTTAGTGAATGGAAGAGATGGATGAGTTTTACTGTCCTGATGATTTTAAATGTTAAAAAAAAAAGATCCATCTCACTGACTGATGATATGTTTGGTCAAACCTTTCAACATAATTACAATCAGGCCAAGAAGCATGACTCTCCTGTCAAGGCACATTTAACAGCAACCCACCCTTGACATGGAAACAATCTTATAAAATGCTTATAATGTATTGTAATTTTTGGTAGATAAGACGCATAAGCATATAAGCCCCACCTCAATTTTGGGAGGCCTTAAAAAAATTAAAAAAAAAAAGTATTTTCCTGTGCAATTTGCCTGTAAGAATGACAGCCAAGGTCTATTAGATTGTTCCTTATGCTGAGGTTTGCCAAAATATCTAGTGACTGATATTGATTATATTCGATATTGTAAGGGACAACCAGAAGCAGGAAAAAATTGTGCCTTTGAAAGGTGAAACAGCACCTAACTAGGTACACCTTGTAATAATTATTACTAAAATTGGATGAAGGCAAGGTGAGGTTTTACCACCAATTCCTGCTTCTATTTTAGGTTGACAGACGGGAGACAGATAGCATTTGGCTCTCACTGCAAAATCCAAGTGCCCTCGTGAGTGACAGATGCACTGTGCCCTTCCTTCCTGTCAACCCGGAGTACTCGTCTACAAGGAACCAAGGGCGGCAGAAGCTGGCAAGGTGAGGCTTTTCGTGGCTTTATGTTGCAACAGACTGGTAGATTATATTTGTCAAGTCAGTTATTATTACACAGGTTAAGACATTGCCAAATATCAATAATCAATAAACAAATAACATAATTTGATGTCCTTCTGGTTTTGGCCAAATTTATTTGGATAAAATGTAATTTGCTTGACTATTCGGACTTCTGAGAGTTGCCTGAAAAGTCAGAGTTAATTTGATGTCATATTCTTCCATCTCATCTTGTTTTTGATTGAAGAAAAGTTGGAGTGGTTTTTGACAAGTCGTACATTTCCAAGCTGTGCTTGCCAAATGTTGTCATCGTCAGGTCATGGATAAATTGAAAGGCATTGAGTTGGACGAACCCTGATTCCCAAATTGACTATCATGAGTGTACTCCACAGCAATTGATTGATATTAAAAAGCATGGAAGTAACTGGATGAAATATGTACTTCACTGAATACAGGGAACACAATTTTTCCACAGATTCAATGCACGAGAGTTTGCCACCTTGATTATTGATGTTCTGTCAGAGGCTAAACGACGTCAGGCAGGCATTCCTTCTCCACTCACAACTCCCAAAGATAAAGGTAACCAATGGAGTACAGTGTATGGGGTTCTGATTGCCAGCCATATTCATTGTAGGTAGCAGTAAGTATAATGGCAAAAATTGAATTTCCATTGAAATGATTTCAGTGGAAATATTTGACAAATGAATAAAAATGGTGCTGCATAGACCCTCCTACCATTCAGTGCCTCCGTGGTGTGGTAGTTAATGTGCCCAGCTATGAATTCGCATGTCTGGGTTTGAATCCCAGCCTGGGCAGTTGGCATGCACCTCACCCAGCTGTTCATCCTCCCTTTTGGGTTGGCTGGTAAATGTGTTACTGGGGAAACCTGGGGAAGGTGGACTTTGGTAACTCAGATGTCACACTGGACCTGTGTCCCCGGGTAATGGGTTATTACCCACCACAGGCTCAAGGGCCAGTGCGACGGAGATGAGCACCGTGGCCACACGCAACCACAGTGCATGCCCTCAACTTTACCTATTCATATCATGTATATTAATTAAGAATTATTCCTGGTAAGAATTTGGTGGCTTAAATAGGAGATCCCAACATGTCACATGACCACTGTGTTGCCACCAACTGACCCACTGATTTCCCAAGAAAAATAAAGAAATAATGATCAATGGTATATGTGAAAAAAAAAAAAAAAAATCATTGAAATGAGGCAAAATAAATCTAAAGATTAATTTTATCTTCCCTGAAGATATTCTGTTTCCATTTTATTTTTTGATAGAATTAAAAGTATTTGTCTCTCCTTCAGTACATATAGATGTGGAGTAAGCCATTGTTTTCATGAAAAAAATGATATGGTTCACCATTAATGACTAAATATGGGAATATTTGCACTCTTGTTAAAGTTGATATTCTGACAAACCATAATTGAGATGTTCTGCAATAGAATACTGCTGGAGTGATAACTAAGGGTCTGTGGCATCTCATACAAGGAAAAGCTGCTGATTTGCACAGGCCATGGACTGCCTCAAGTGACCAGTGTTATGTAACTGTTCACTTGTCATGTGCCTGGCAGTGGAATCTTTTGTTGAGGGATTATTCACAATGCTCTGCTGTGCAAGCTGTGACAGTTTTCCTCAGCTATACTTATTTATTTGTCATGCCTGAACCCATAAATACAATATTTTTTGACTTATTGCATATTATGCTTGAAAGTTGCTTTCATTATGATATATATATATATATATATATATATATATATATATATATATATATATATATATATATATATATATATATATATATATATATATATATATATATATATATATATATATATATATATATATATATATATATATAATAAATGTCTTCTTGTGGAAGATAGAGACACATAGTCAGGTGAAATGTTTGAAACTTAGCATATTAAACTATCCATATTATAAAGAAATTAGTTTAACTTTTTCACATATACTCCAGTGTGGCTTTTATTGTGATTTAAATATATTTCTTATTAATGTCATCTGGAATAAGATGCATTATTCAAGTGTTATAAACATGTGCCCAAAATGAGGCAGGATCACTCTCCCAAGGTGAATGAGTGGAGCCTTCCATGGCAATAGCACAGTTGTGCGACTTGTTGGGACTCACTGAAAGGAGTGTACCTCCAAAGTTGAAGGACTGACCCTTTGTCTTGCTGCACTAAATACTTCTCTTCCCTTTACAGTGTCATGTTCTTTTTAAGGCTGTAAAAATTTAATGACTGATACCGGAAAAGAAAATTAGACAAGGGCATTGCTTCCATTAGAGAAAAATGTAGTCCCCAAATGTATTTAGCCATTGACCCCACCATATTGTTCTCTTTCTCTTTCTTGCTTTGCCTGTCACACTGCCAAGGTAATGTGGGCTGCCGGCCTGGAGCACCTTCAGCTTTTGTCAGTGTGTTAGCCTTTACCTGAGTGTTTGCTTTGGTCACGAGCACATCGCTGCAGGACTTGTTCTGTGCCACGACAAAAGCTGATTCATGTTTGCTTGCATAATCAATCACCTTATTTAATTTCTTTGTTTTCCCTTCAACTGCATTATTTTGTTATCATTTGTATTGTTCTGATTTTTACTTCCAATTTATTATTTTTTTGTGGTATTTTTAGCACCACATTATTGATATGACATGATTTCACTGTTTTTGGAATTAAATCATATATTTTGCCAAGGATTTTGATGCTTTCAGATATATTATTATTAGTATTTATTTATCAATCAGTAAATATGATTTGAATGAAACTCTTTAGATCAGTTTTTAACATTGAATGAATAGCTCAGTAAAGAGTTTGCATGAGTAAATAGCTTTTAGTAGTATTGCTCACTCATTAAATTACTAGTATACACAGTGTCATAGTCTTTGGTTGGTGCTTTATCATCATTGTGTCAAAGAAACTGTCATGATATTCCCCTCATATTTGGCTCTTTCTTTCTGCTGGCAGTAACCCAAGGTGCGAGGAGGGAAGCCCGGGCACACGACCCCTCCCTCGCCTCTCCCTCTCCTCCAACCCTTCAGCCCCTTCAGCCTCAAGATTCCTTCTCCATGCCTTCTATGCCTGTCCACTCTGACCCCTCCATGTTGGGTGGTGTGTCTTCCTTCTCTCCATTCCATTTGAGTGATGCTATTGCTTCCTCTCCTGTTGCATCTCCCTCTCATGGTGATGGCTTTTGGGCTGCATCCCTCACTCAGAATAACCCTCTGTATCGCTCTTATGATGAGGTTAATGGCTCCCTTGATGACTTTTCTCGTGCCAGCTTTGACCGGGACTCCCTTGACGATGTGGGTGGAAGGGGTGCAGAGGCTGATGTAGAAAGTATTGGAGGTAATGATAATGAGGATGACTGTGGTGTGTCTCATGACCCCAGAGGAGAGAGTCATGTGGGTGAGGCACAGTCAAACCTCTGGTCAGGGTTCACACCACATGGACATCTCTCTAAAGCAAAGCAGAGAAGAAGGCAAGAAAACACTGCTGACTCTGAAGTCACAAAACCTCTTGGGCGCAAGTATTCTAGTGGATTCAGCAGCAACACTGACTCCTCAGATGACAACCAGTATGCAGACTATGATGAGGTTTATGACCCAGCTACATGTCAGTTTGCAGCCCAGTTGTCTAAGTCAATAAAGGAAAAGCTCTTGAACCCAAAAGCTGGTCAGGAGGGAGATGCCCATCTGAAATTAAAAGCTTCTGCCTCAGCACTCCCTCCCATTTCTTCCTCCTCATCGTCGTCCACATCCTCTAAGCCTGGGGCAGGAGGTGCTCGCTCCCTGCTGGTACGCACACTCACCATGCCCCTCAAATATGCTGCTCAGCACCGGCAAAGCCTCACTAAGGTGTTTTCACGCTCCCAGCCTAGTACGCCTGAGCTCCCTCGCCGGAACCAAGTAGCTAGAAGCTATGTGAGGCCAGACCAGGTAAACAGGAACCTTCCAGGCTCCCCCTGGAATGTTGACAGCCATAAGCTTGAGTTCCTTGAACATTCATCCCCAGGCACAAAAGGCTCTGCAAGTAAGAAAAAAACACCCCAGGGGAGGAAGAGCCCATCGGGCAAGCCTCCCAAACCCCCAGCAGCCCCCCATAAACCAGTCACAAGGAAAACTTCCTCCCTGAGTCGACAGGCCTCCTTCAGAAATCCTTTCCCCACCCCTCCTGCAAAGTCCCCTCCTCCAAATGCTCTAGACAGCTGGCCTGCAAACCCCTGTAACAATCCCATCCTTGAGCCCTGCACCACATGTGCCAGGAATGTGGCAGCCAACATTCAGCACGCCTCCATCTGGGGTGACCTGGACAACCTGCCGAGGGGCTACCTTGCAAATGTAGAGGAAAGCAAGATGGTTAATTACAAGAGAAAGGCAAAAGAGGATTGTAAATTACAGTGAATGCTTTAGTTTATCTAAGGGAGTAAATATAAAGGAAATATTAACATGCTTTTTACCAGGCAGCTCCTGCTAACTGTAACCTACTACTGTTCCTTAACAATGCTTGATGCTGCATTAGTTCTTTATGTTAATGCCTTCCCATATTTTCCTTTATATATATATATATATATATATATATATATATATATATATATATATATATATATATATATATATATATATATATATATATATATATATATATATATTCAAAATTTAACTTTCACTTATGTCAATCTGTATTAGTGGTAAGTGTTGGGTTAACTCAAGATGATACGTGTCCTTTATATTAAATCCAAGTAATAATGTGTTCTTCTTGCTGTCTCTGTTCTGTCTGTCTGGTGTGCAGGTGAAGGGTGTTCTGGGGAGTTAGCGATTGGCTTTGACGTGTATGTCAGTCCCTTGATTGTCTACAGACATTTTACATAGCATTGTTTTTAGCATGTTGTAAGCAACATTACATTAACCAGTTTCTTTTCTTTCTTTTCTCTTTCTAGACTTCGGTGACGTGACGTTGACACAACCTAACTCCCCCAAAATAAACTTCCACAACAACAACAATAACAACAACATAAGCCTTAATGCCCGGCTAATGATGCCTTCCACCACCTCCATGACTGTAAACTGCCCCCCTCCTCCTCCCCCCCCAACCAAGGACCTCCCTCACTCTCCCTACACCAGACCTGCCCCCAGCTCTATCGCCTCTCAGTCTTCTAGCATCAGTGCCATTACCTCCACCACAGACTCATCCTCTGGCACCACCTCCACCTCTGCTCTTCTCACTGACATTCCTTGCACCAACGCCTCTGCTGCCACAGCCTCTGACACCTCCTCCTCTGCCCCGGCCTCACTCTCCTACAAGCCCCACGCCAACAACAACAACAAAGGGGAGATGACTGATGATGGGGAGCCCCTCTATGACTCAGTGGCCTCGGAGGATGACTACACCTACGTGGAGCAGGTGGAGAAGCTCAATCAACAAAAGAAGTTTTTGGAGGAGGAGCAGAAGCGTCAGCTAAGTGCTGAGCTGGTCAGTATTCCACTGCTGCTGCTGTGTGACTGTGTGCATTACCTTAATTAACCCTTTCCTTGCGTGCTGGATGGGACGCGACTATCCCCTCAGGCGCAGTCAGGCAGCCCAATGGGGGGTCTCTTTTAACCTCGGTATCTCAAAAACTGTTCATCACAACTAAAAACCAAAAACATCATTGGAAAGAGGAGCCCAGATCTATAGGAGTTGGTTATGTATGCCTCTCCTGCGAACGTATATGCACGTTCAGGGAGTGATGAATGTGAACACTTACGTCGGTACGTGCAGGATGATCAACCATACTGAGGGAAGTGCGCACATCTTTCCTTGAGATTCTGGCAAGGTTCTATTGCCAACTGCAATATTTACAACTATTTGGTCAAAGAATCAGTCAGGTGATAGGTGAAGCTATGCAAAGATGCCACAATATTGGACAAGAACATCCACCAGTTACCCGTCCGTAGATTTGCTGCGCTGGGCTGATATGATTTTCCACCAAATTTAGTGAAGAACTCACTCAATTGGCAATCCTGTGTTGTGATAAATAGTGTTGGAACACTCTCATACGTGGGAGATTTGAGTGCGGCTGGAGCTCGCAATGAGTGTTTAGCACCACCAACAAATACACCTAACGCTCGCTGCGAGCGTTTAGCAATGAAAGGGTTAAATGAGTAAATAAATAATATATATATATATATATATATATATATAGAGAGAGAGAGAGAGAGAGAGAGAGAGAGAGAACTCTCTCTCTCTCTCTCTCTCTCTCTCTCTCTCTCTCTCTCTCTCTGTTTATTTGATAATTTATTTACGTATTTTGTCAAGCCACTTTCTCTTCAATAATGTAAGAGAATGATATTCAGCATTATCATTGCTGCAGTTTCTTAAACAAAACTTGCTTATAAGTATGCAACTACTGATGGTAATGTATTATCAGCATTCTCTTTCATGGATAAAATTGATTTTCTATTCATTGAGCATAAACAGTTACTGTTTCCCCTCATAGTAACAGTCACCCAAACATTTGAGAGTGGCACAGGTAGGTGGGTGAGGAAAGGGGGGGTGCCCAGGGGCTGTTGGGTCCAAGCCATCTGCCTGATTATTTATTCTGATCAAGTCACTTGGTTGCCTGACTCCTCCTCCTCCTCCTCCTCCTCTTGTCCTTTATATATCTTCCTTAGTCTTCTTCTGCTCACTTTTTTTCCCTTAAATCATAGTTGTTTTCACAATTCTTGGATTAGGTCTTTAGGCTGCCACCATGCAATTTATGTAAGTTGTTGAAGCAGCTTACTCTCTTTGTTATTCCACTAAGTCAGCTCATCATGTTTGTTACCAAGGGTTGGTCAGCATTAAATAGCACTAAGTAAGTGGCCAAGAATGTTTCAAAGGATGTTGTTGGTTTACTGTCTGTTGTAGTGGTGGGAGTGGGTGAGAGTCTGGTAGTAGTGGTTGTGGTGGTGGTGAGTTGTCATGGTAGGTTGGCATGCCAGCTTAAAGGTAGCCACAGCTTTGTATTGATAGCCTTTTATCTTACTTAAAATAATTCAAAACAGCAGTCCCTTTTCCTAAAGGTATAATAATACATGTAACCAAGCACACAAAGTTGTAACCTATAATCCAAATCTACTATAGCTATAGTCTCAGGGTCTGTTTTGTCATTGCCACCCTCAGCTGAAGTACTCTGAGATGCGTAGTGAGATGGAGTCTGGGGTGAACTTGGAGAAGTACCTGGAGATGAAGGAGAAGCTGGAGAGCAGTGAGGTGCGGATCCAGGAGCTACAGAGCAACAATGCACACATGCGCTCACAGCTGGATGAACTCTGCTCAACAGTGAGTACCTTTACTTGATGCTGCATATAATTGTTATACTCCTGTCTTTGATATCTTTATTCATTTATATAGAAAGGAATAATTTGTTATGAATTCTATGGTATTAGTATTGCATTTATCCCAAAGTTAGCAATAATGGGGTCTTCCATGATTGCAATATTCCACCAGGTGCAAAATTTGCGAGAGGAGAACAAGAGCCTTCGGTCCCTGTACAGCAGTGGCAGCATGGGAGGCAGCATGGGCCAGTCCACCCACTCCACACCTCCTCCCTTGGCCTACTACCAGCATCCCCACTGCCTGCACAATGGAGATGCTGACCCTCAGGTATGCGTGGTCAACATTGTGGCCCAGGCACCTCCTTCTCTCTCCTAGGGATGATTCTTCTGCTAGTTTGTTGTTTTCTTACTCCAGCTGGATTCCTTTATTTGCTCTGTGCATAATATCTGAAAATGAGCCTTGACTATGTGTCATTTTTCATATCTGCAATATAAATAAAATGTGTTACAAAGGATAAACTTGCACCTGTTCTCTGCTGGGTGAAGAAGGGTTACAGTGGGATGGAGAAACACCTGAATCGTCTCTGTAACTCAAACTAAGGACCATGCGGTGACGGGAATGCACTAATCAGTATGCCAATATAGCTTGGTGTGAAAATCTGCATGTAAATTAAGTAATTGAATTAAACCAGCTGTTTAAAGTAATAATTAATGCAGCAGTCTTAGAAGATTAACCAGTACCTTTTCTTTAAGATCAAACCATGTTAGTCATAAAGGTAAGGAAAGAATAGATCTGAAAGTAGGGAGGGAGGAATATTAAAAAACAATCTACTTTCAGGTAAATGTGCGCTCTCGTGGTCCTCCTGTGCAGCGTCCCTTCAGCATGTTTGAGCCCCGCCAAGGACCCCCGAGTGTCACCGCTCCCTGCCACCCACTAGACCAAGCCAGAACCTCAGCCTTTTCTGGAGTAATTTCCAGAGTTCTATGTTGATTTTTTTGAGGGGGAGGGGGAGGGAAATTGGCATTGGGCTGCATTATGTCAGTCAAATTATCAAAATGTAAATGACACATGAAAATTGTTTATGCTTTGTCTCGAGATGTAATGTGGGTGTTGCGTA
This sequence comes from Eriocheir sinensis, assembly GCF_024679095.1. NCBI lineage: Eukaryota > Metazoa > Arthropoda > Malacostraca > Decapoda > Varunidae > Eriocheir > Eriocheir sinensis. The sequence continues at coordinate 15,058,954 of NC_066536.1, forward strand.
ATAAGTGAGACACCATTATGACTTTTCTCACTTTTTCTGCTATTTCCCAGCGAGTATCTGGTGAGTACGACAACACAAGAACACACAGTCCTGGGGTAGAGCCCTCGGAGATGACACCACTCAATTCCTCTTATGGGATACCCACTCAGGAGGAGGTCAGTATAGAATGTGTTCCTGGCATTAAAGTTTGAAAGCTTCTTTTATATAAGCATATCAGTAATTTGAGTGCCTTGCAGAAACCTTTTATCTGTTTGTCATCAACATATCATTTATTCATTGGTGACGTATCACCCATCAATGCAGTGAGTGTTTTGTTGTGTTTGTGACTTGTGCTGGGCAAAAGATTCTGGTGCTGACTGACATTTGTCCCAGGTTGTGAAAAAGACGGAAGTGATCACCAAGAAGATCCAGGAGTTGCTCATTTCAGCACAGGAGGGGCGACAGGAGGCCTTCATGCCCTGTGCTGAACAGATCCATGCAGCCGTCCTTGACATGGACTCCATCTTTCCCAAGGCAAGTCCTGGCTCATTGGTGCTGTGGCAGGTGTGGGAGTGTCAAATTGGTCTGTGTCTTCCTTGAGCCCCCTCTTGTTTGCCAATTTTGTTTGCTTTCAAGAGTCATGTCTTGGCAATCTATCCCCTTCTATGGCTGGGCATTTAATATACTAACACTGGACACAGATATTCAAGTTTGTTTACAGTACTAACTGAATACTTTGATTAAAAAATGCTGATTGGAGAATATAATTTCATGGGTTGTACACTTGAATGTCCTTTTCCTGGATGAGAAAATGAGTCAAAAAGTTGCTTCTTAAACAACTTGAAACACAGTTCATTATTGGCCATCATTTCATCATAAAAACACTGAAAATTTAAACACATGGTCTGTTACTAATCCCTAATTTTTTGGAGCCCTGTTAACTTATTTTGTTTTACTTGAGTAAAGTATATTTCACAAATATCCTGTTTTTGATATATTACGTTCCTCTTATATTATCTCATATTAATAATGATATTTTACATCTCTAATAAAACATGTATGCTTGTAAACAGGAAAATCAAAATAAGTTTAAGGGAATCAAGGATTTTTTTAAAAGGTGAGACAGAGATTGATTGAGTGTTTTAGAATACTTTGTCCCTCTGCTACACAAGAGTATTTGTTGCACTGTTTTAGTTTGCTGCAGCATCAAGGCTTGTATGTACTGACACTCTGTATAAAGTACAGGCTTGCAATGCTTTATAGTAAACTGTCTTTCATCATGTTCTAGCATTTTAATCTCTTGCAGATACAGTACCATTGAAGATACATTTCATATCAAACTATTTTCCTACTTTAAATTTTCTTATAAAGTATGTGTGTAATACACTGAAGTAGGTCCTTTATTGCCATACTACAAACACTTTGAAATAACAATTTAGCTTAATGTTTTATTGTTGCAAACATAAAATTCCTCACAATAGTGTCTTGTGCAAATGTAACATATATTTTCCTAATAAGCAAAGTACATGTGGTGAGAGAAATGGGTGAAGTTATTGGATTTCAGTTACTGAATTCCAGAGTGATTAACTTGTGTCAGGGTGCCTATTTGTTTGTGTGTGTGCGTGTGTGTGTGCTTGCATGCGTGTGTTTGTGTGTGTGCGTGCGTGGATGTATGTGCATGCACTGTGACTAATGGTATTGCTGGTGCTCAGGGTCGGTGCCCTTCTGGGGTGCAGGGAGCTCTGCGTCAGCTGGTGAACAGTGCCAACCGCCTGCTGGGTGAGTGTCGCAGCCACGTCCTGTCCCACGCCCACTCACTCGACCCCAAATTTGTCACCCAGCAGGTCATCCAGTGTGCTTATGACATAGCCAAGGGAGCCAAGGCACTGGTGTCTCACTTCCAATAATTTGGTGAGGGAGGCAGCTTGCCCTCCCTACAAGCAGTGCAGTGGAGGCAGTCACTCCCTACAAGCAGTGCAGTGGAGGCAGTCACTCCCTCCTCTAGCTGAGTGATTGGGGCAGGCTCCCTCTCTCCTAAATGTAATGGAGACACCCCAACCTTTCTTCAAACTCTAATGTAGAGGCAGTCCCCCCTCTCTTCCTCATGGCTGTGTGGTGGGGGCATCTCCCCTCCCTCATAGTATAGGAGAAGCTTCTTGTAATTTTGATGACTATTTCCTTGTGCCATTGCATGGCATGAATTTTATATTTTAGGTGGAATATATTTCTTGAGAAGAAAATTACTTGATATAAAAATGATTGAAGCCTTATGTGGAGAAGTATCAAAGTGTATGTTTTAAAGGGAATGGGGTTAAAGTTATGATGGCAGATGACACATAAGAACATCATCTTGGGGAGCTGGGAATGGTTTACCAGTAAGGACTCCAATATTATGTTGCTGGTGATAATGCCTCAGTCAGGGACTATCATTGCTGTCTCTTATAGGGACTCACAATTGCTACCTATGGACAAGAAAATTATACCTTTGCTTATCATTACACATTAGTTGATTTTTTGTTGGAAGATGGAAACCAATATGGTTATAACTTTTTTTTTTTTTCAACAGCAAGAAGATAACAAGAAACTAAGTTCTTGACTTTGTTACGTGCAACTGTTGTGATATACTTTTTCTATGTTCAGATGCTTGTTTTCTGACACTCATTTGCCGTTTGCAAGATACTTCCTAGTTCCTTTCATTAGCCACACAATGTAGCCATGTGTTTCTTTTTATTCACTTGCTAACACTGAGCCAAGATCATGTTTGTTATATTTAGAGTAGAGTTTGAATTTTGTGTTGCTAACCAAGGCACTGCAGTCTAGGTAAAACATTGAAGCTGTTATTTTCAGCGTTATGATTATTACTAGGTGATTGATATTGAATTTCTAAGAGTCTATTATTACTAATATACTTCACTAGCTTTGCCTTAGTGACTGAAAGCATTGCAAAAAATATAAATACTTCTGATGAATGTGAAGTACAGGGAAGTTGCCTCTGCTATAAGTGTTGCATAGAGAATATCTTTTTTATATATTTGTGTACATATAGATCATATAACTTATGTAATTTAATAGTATTTATACCGTAATAAAGGGAATGTAGAGTTTCATGTAGAGCTGTCTGAATATATATGAATTTTTTCCCCCCAAAATCCAATCCTAATATTTTAAGCAATGCAGCTTTGTTTTGTTTCCATAAGGTCAAAAAATAATTATAATTTTCTTTGTGACATTGAAATAAGTGAAGCTCAACAGTTCAAGAAAGCAGTTATAAACATGTTCTGTGATTATGTTAGGTGTGTTTTCTTGAGATTTCTTATAGATTTTAGTCATGGTTTGTTGGCTGAGTTGTGGGACAGAGGGTGTGTATGTTTTCACCAAGGCTGCAACCAGAGTCAACCTGATTTAAAAACTCCAGTTTCAGCCTTTGCCAAATGCCTTTACCAAAATAAGAGGAAATAATAGATCAGAAAAATCCTATTACGTGTAGAAATTCATTGGCTAGCTTTAATTATGAATGGACGAACAAGAACATAAATCACCAGAATGACATGCTGTTAGTAATAGTTGTTAACTACATGTTGTTTACCTCAGCCTTGGTTCTCCAGGTATATATATATTACGGACATGAGAGTTAGCCAAATTAATACTGCTCATAATATGATGTATAAGATTCATTTAATCATTTTAATGACAACATGTAGTTCATTTATTACCCCTTTCCACTTAGCATTTTATAGAGTATTAGTGATTTTGATGGTTGTTGGAGATTGCCTTATGACTTTTTACTTATAAATTAAACCATCATCGATAATTTACTGAGAACTGCAGATCTATACTTACTTGTAATTCACAATATGAAAGAGACAAATGATACATGAACCATGTGGCAGTGTTGAGTTTGAGGTAATGTGAAAGGTTTGCCTAGAATGTGAAGTACTGCAGGGTTAATCCTTTGTAGTCCTTCAACCAAAAGTGGTAAGGCACCTTGTTGCAGCCTTGGCAAGAACATGCCCCAAAGCTAGGGCTAAGGTATAGAGTATGGCGATTGTAACTTTCATCCTGAAGGAATTAGGTCCAGTCCATTTCAGGGAAATAAGTTCTTGACACATTACATTGCTTCAACGTAGTGTATATCACCAAGTGTCAGCAGTTCCTGTAAAAATACCAATATATTTACAATGGAATTGGATGAAACCGTGAATCCAACTGCTATGATGTATAGTGTAGTATTGCCTGTTGTGGATAAGTGTTGAAGAGGCCCATTGGGAAGGGGACAAAAACAGGCTTGAACTGGGTACTAGTGCTCTCACACAGATATTTATTTATTCAAATGTCAAGAATGACAATGTAGGTCCTATGTTGGGTAAAACACTGCATTTTATTTACATACTGTTTTATTGTCATGCTTGATGGATGAAACTTTTTTTTTTCCTTTTTTTCCAGTATGTAATCTGAAACATGTTCAATCAGTAAACATTAATGTTTTTACAAGTACATCATGTGTGATGAGACTTCAAATAATCAAAGAACTTCCTGAAGCCTTGCCTATAGAAGTATATCATATTTCAAAATAGATCACAAAACTATAATTGACTGATTGAATTTTTACTTTAATGAAATAACCAAATGACATTGGGATGTGTGATGATTCAGTTATCTTAAGATTCTTGGAAGATGAAGAAGGAAGACTCTTCATCTTTGGCTTACCAGTTATTCAGCAATAATCCCCCACACTGTTATATTTCACCCCAGGACCCTAAAAACACTATGTACTTGTAGAATAATCCCTTATAAAAAAAAGTAAATTCATTGGGAATTTACATTTAGGAAAAATTTTCATAGAACAATTAACCTTAGTTTTCTTAGTACACATTTTTTTTTAATACAAAAAGCTTTAGGTTAATGATGATTTTGAATAAGATTTAAGTTAGAAAAAATTCCATTCCTATTTACCTCTACTAGCATTACAGTTTATTGAGTATAGCACATGATTCAATATCATAGTACATTTGTATCCAAAATGATAGTAATTATTGCTGTGCCTTCCATATGAAGCCTTTCTGATTCCCTGTCTTATTGTCCTGTTCTTGGTGCTGTCTAGAGTAACTACTGAAGAGCTTAAGCTTATGTGTGTTACCATGTCCTGTTAGGATGAGCAGTCTGGCTTGGAGTGTCTTGGGGCCAGAGTGTGGGTGTGGTGCTGTATATAGGAATAGGTCTTCCATTTTTTTTTTTTATGTTGCATTGTATTTCATGTTAAATTCATACTAAAGGTTAACACATGAGTGAGTGTACGGCACATTTTCATACTAATAGCTTGATTTCTTTGTCTCTCTCTGTGTCTCTCTTTGTCTGTGTCTCTCATGTGACTTTCTTATGCAGGTGAGTTTTAAGTGACATGATTTTCTGGCAGCTTGTTGATAAATTGGTGTAATCTTTGACCCATAAGGTGTCCTCCATTAAAACAAGAAACTTTTTATCAACTTGTATGACCAGGCATTTTAACTCAAATTTTCCCTGGAGTCAGTGTTCCCTAACCTTTTCATGTGGACAGCACCCACCGGAAGCCAGATCATTTCATGAGTATCAGTTATTTGTTTTATATAAAAGAGAAAAATTTCAGTTATTTGAAAAAAATAATAACCAAAGTTATATGTTTTCTTCTGAAGATATATATATGCATACTTTCTAGTTAGTATAACACTTATTTTTTTCATGTTGTATCCTTGTGCTCAAAAGCTCAATTTTATATGAAAAGAGTGCTGAAAAGTCCTGGAACATGGCTTTGTTGACAAGCATAGGGTTGGGAATACCTACTTTTAAATATAATTGTCATGTTTTTAGAAAGTCATTTCAAGTTTAGAGGAAATACAACAAGGCCACATAGTTGTGTTCCTTATGCAGCAATTTTTTTTTCAAGCATCTTTTAAGTCTAGTTGGTGCTAAACTTTTTTCTGTGCGTGTGTGTGTGTGTGTGTGTTCATGCGTGTGTGGTTGCTTGCATGTCTGTGCATGCATGTGTGTGTGCAGGCTTGCAAGTGAGTTGAGTGTGTGCCTTTGTGCAGGAGTGTAGACATTCTTGTATGTTGATGTTTGGGTGTATGCAGTGTGTGTGCATGTGCAATTCCCCAGTTACCCTTGTCTTCCACAAAGAGCATATGTTGTTGATTCTGAGTGAAATATGATAGGTCTTATGAATGCGTTCAGTATATTCTTTTCTTTGTTGTTTGTTTAATGATTAATAATCTGTCTCTGATACAGGCAGTGTGAAACTGTTGTGATGATAGAATATGCAGAAAACAAAGTTATTTGAAGGAAAAGAGAACACATTAATGTGTGATTTGATGATCAATACACATTAATAGACATATTAGGTTTTAATTTCTTGAAAAGTATTTATTGACTGATGTTGATGTATTTATTCTTGTTATGAATTGTTCATTAGTTATCAATCAGCAAATCAATTTGATTATTGTGGCCTACATTTGCCATTTATAATAATATTAAAGTACATAATTTAGCTTTTTTGAGTGTTTATGGTTATCAAATGGGATCATTTGTATGCCACTTACTACTAGCAGTTTTCAGTTTTAGCATTTACCTCCATGAAGCACACTTGATACATGTGGGTGAAGGGAGGGGGAAGTGGTAGAGGTATTGCACTGCAGATGCAGTGCATGTCAGTGTTTGTGGCAGCACAGGTCCTGTTTCATTAGGACACATGTGATATGTGATATGGCAGCAAAAATTTTGCTACCCAAAATCAAATGAACTATGTGGGTATATTAATTTCATATATATTTGAATATCCTGAATGGATAGCTAACAATTCTAATGTGAAACTAGTATTTGTAACATGCTGTAATATGCAATACTATTTGTTCATGGAGTAACATCAAAATAACAATCAGCAGATGTACAGGGAATGTAATGCCTTCTTAGCCACCAAAAACATCATTTGAAATAGATAGGTGTTAACATTAAAAAAGTAGATTGAATATTTATTAGGAGAATTGTTATTACTAACTTTTAGATAATGTTACTGATATCTGGATAGCACTGTGTTAGGACAGTTGGAAAAATAAATATTGTATTTATTTTTATAGAATGCTACATATACAGCGTGATTGTTAATATTCTTGTGGCTTAACAAGTGTTTTGTCATGTTCATCATAATTAGGATGTAATGACCTCTTGAGTGTAGAGTGTTAGAGAGGTTAACATACCTGCATGACTCATTCCATATCAGGGATAATAATCAAGCACTCCATCCCATGGACTGGGTGATCACCAAGGCTAGGAACAAGCACATGGATTCCTTTTTGATTTTTGGTGGGGACTTAGCTAAACAGTTTTCATGTTTATATATATATATATATATATATATATATATATATATATATATATATATATATATATATATATATATATATATATATATATATATATATATATATATATATATATATATATATATATATATATATATATATATATATATATATATATATATATATATATATATATATATATATATATATATATATATATATATATATATATATATATATATTTTATATATATATATATATATTTCATATGTCTCAAAACATCAAAACAATCTTGAATTTTAATTATGGCAAAAAGATAGAGTCAAAAGAAATGATTCATGCTCAGGTTAACTTTTTTCTGTTAGCTGTTCTTGGATAATTTTCAAAGTGTAAAAAATGTGATTAAAGAGTAAATATTATGTGAGGTAGAATCTTTCAACATGAAGAAGGATTTCCAGTTAAAAGAAAACTTGGAGGGATAAAATACCAAAAATGTGCTCCTCCCTACTTTAGATGGCTTCTCTCTCTCTCTCTCTCTCTCTCTCTCTCTTTCTCTCTCTCTCAGACAAGTTATAGTGCACTGTATTAGATAATTTTCAGGAAGGTTTAGATTGTTGTATACACAGGTGTCCATCGTTGATATACAGTTCTTAATAATTCCATTCTTTGTCACATCATGTAACTTTTATCTTTTTTTGTGTGTGTATTAACTTGTACATACTTTCTTTGCCTTACTGTTAATAAACAAATAGAAATGATTCATCTCTGGCTTTGATTGGAGTATATCTTGGAGTCATTACTTGTGGGGAAATTTTGTTTTGTGTTTAAATGGCTTAAAAAGGAGTTCAGTTTGATTGTCAGCATTTTTTATTCTTGTGTGCAGTCTAGCAAGTGAAAGTCCACTGATTAAAGAATGGCAAAGAGAAAACTCCATCTTGATAGTACATGTGAAATACTTGAGTTTGTGAATTACATGGAGATGGAATATTTAATGAAACTAAGGTAGAATGTGTGACGTACAAGAAACAACAAACCATGGAGATAATCCAAATAATCTTGACTAAAATGGGACGTGAAATTGATTTTGTGTTACTTGGGTTCATATTCTTAAAGTTCTATGCCAAGCACATATTTGACAAGCCTTTTATGGAAGTGGGCATTTTCAGCTGTAGTTTTATGACCCAGGTGGTAGTGTGACCCTTCTTCATCATGAACTTAAAAAAAAAAAAAAAACTTATTATAACTCCTTTTATATTTTTTTCAGCCTTTGGAAGTAGGTGATGTGAGAAACTGCATTAATCTAGGCATTACTTATTTTTGAAAAGCGCGCGTGTATACCTCCGCGCGTGGGGTGAAATGGAACGTTGCCAGTGTTCCTATTTTGCTTTATCAAGAATGCATTATTTTGAAATTTTGATGCTTTAGGTATTTTTATTATGTGTCGTTATAGCTTATGAATAAGAAATTATATTAAAAATTCATCCCATTCACGTAATTGAAATAGAAAAACTGTAAGAGTGTCTGAGATGAAGGGCAGCATGCGGTCATAGGAGGCGACCATTCCCTCCAATAGTGCCAATGTTTCTATTTTTCTTTAACAAGAATACATTATTTTAAGATGTTGATATTATAGAGATTTTTATTTCATGATCATATTATAGCTTAGGAATCCGAAAAGCTGCTAGAATTTCATCACCTTCACAAAATTGACGTATAAAAATTGTAATAGCGTCTCTAAGAGCAACGGTGCGCGCGCAGATGGCGACCACAATGTTGCCAGATGACCGTACATAGCACATCTAATTTTTCGATTTCTGACCCATAAGAACACGAAAACCTCCCGATACTTTACGGTTTCAACACTAACTTCAACTGAGCATCATTATGTGTTTATAGGCGACGGTTTTAGGCTAGAAGTCGGTGAATATAATATGTTGAAGACCACAATCTGGCACCGTTGGACGAGCATTCCCTCCCAGGCCCCGCGCAGCCAAAGACAACGCCTTCACGCCCGAGCTGTCCCGCGCCTCACCCTTGCCATCCCTTTACTGCATCCTTGTGACTTTACCCTTACTCGTGTGGAACCAAGGGCGCGGCGGGAGTATCTAGAGAGATCGAGGAAGGCCACGCTGTTATGTCTGAAGTCGGTGAGTATCGGGAAGGAGGGAGGAGGAGGGACGGGCCGCGGCGCCATTACGAGCATGTCTTATATTATGGGTGATGGATTTAATTTAGGGATGATGATTTATAGTTTCATGGGCTCCTTTTGTCTCCTTGTGTCGTACTTGGAAAGATAATGCACTGCGGGTAAGCTGGTAATGGATAAGGATGGCGCCATTATGAGCATGTCTTATATAATGGGTGATGGTGGATGGATTTAGTTCGGGGATGATGATTTATTGTTTCCTGGGCTCCTTTTGTGTCCTTGTGTCGTACTTGGGAAGGCAATGCACTACGGGTAAGCTGGTAATGGTTAAGGGTGATGGCGCCATTACCTGTTACCGCCGCCGCGTGCCTGCCTCCCCTCCCCTGCCCGGCATTATTATTATCCTGTTTGCAAGGACTCTAATGGTGTCATATTAGCTTTATCCACGTGGGTTGTCCATCAGGGTAGTCTGGTCACCCTGCCTTCAGCCCCCGGGGGTATAAAGGGTTGGGAAAGACGCTGGGCCGGTGTCGCGAGAAAAACCTCCTCGTAGAAATAAGTCGCTCTGGTGTCCACCACGCATGCGCACTGGGGACACACAGCAGGAAAACTACCTAATTTCCCTTATTTTGTCCTAGTTTGTTCAGTCGTGGTGTTCATTGATTGTTAATATTGCCCCCAAGACAACAACAACACACCAGATCTACGTAACAAGCAAGTACTGAGTGAGCATCATCGTGGGGGTAATTCTTAAAATCTGCACCACTCGTTTGTTATCAAGCCTCATGACTATAAGTATTGCTCTGATGTTTGTACCACGTATTGGTGCCGAAACAGGGGAAGTAAACGGTAGTAGTGAGTGAAGTATAGGAAAAGTATGCAAGGTGGACCTCTGCGAGCTATTTTGCAGCTGCGAGCGGGAGAGGGGCGCCGCGGGGGGCTGTGGCGTCGGTCTTTGTCAGGCGCCTCGCGGGCCAGACTTCCGTTTCCGTTTTTTTCTTTCTTCTTTTCTACTAGGCTGGCGAGGCGATGCGTGCTGGGTAGAGTAGATGGGGGGAGAGGGAAGGATGGCTGGTGAAAATAGAGAATAGGGGCGAGGTGCCGAGGGGTCTAGTGTAGCAACATGGTGTATTTTTTATGTTTGGCAGCTAAAGGGTGATTTTTATTTTTGCTACTTATAATTCTCATAAGAACATAGGGAACCCCACTAGTAACACTACCCCATTCAGATTTTTTTACCATTAATGGTAACCCTCTGCTTCCTGTCACTAATCCACACCCTAATCCAATCATAAACCTTCCCTCCAATTCCATGAGCCCTGACTTTGTTTAATAGTCTCAGGTGAGGTACCTTATCGAAGACCTTACTAAAATCAAGATAAACTACATTGTAACTCTCATCATCGTCAGCTGCCTCGTATACTATATTGTAAAAGGATAAAAGATTAGTAAGGCGCAACTTTCCCTTAATAAACCCATGCTGTGAGTCGTGAATTAAATTGTCTGTCAGTATGGTCCCTAATACTATCTGCTATTTTTGACTCGAGCATTTTACCTAACTGACATCAAACTACATTTTACCTAACTGACATCAAACTAATTGGTCTATAGTTTTGCATAGAAGATTTGTCTCCCCTCTTATATATTGGTATAACGGATGCCTGCCTCCATGAAACAGGCACCACCCGTGTCTAGTGACTTCCTAAAATCTTCTGTTAGCTGCCCACTGATTTCAGATTTACATGTTTTTAAATACCCTGGGAAAAATTTCATCTGGCCCTGGCGCCTTAGTAACTTTGTCTATCAATCTATCTAAGGGTGATTTTCATTTTTTATCTTTCCTCCTTATAATCCTCCTCTTTCTCCTCCTATATCTTCTCTTTCTTTTCTCCATCACTCAATTTTCTTTTCCTCTTCTCATCTCTTATCTTTTTTATTCCTTCATCTTTCATTTTCTCTTTTCTTCCCACAGGGTAACGAGTGCCTAAGTACCCAGGTATCTATCTATATTCATCTATCTATATACATATATGTTTGTATGTATATTTAGTCACTTCATGTATTTGCACATTTCATCATTTAAGGCTATGCTGCCTATGCCTGGGGTGGTGGTATATATATCACTATTTTCACGCTTATTTTGATTTGACTAAAAACGGGACCCCAAGTTTAAGCCCGGGGTCCTCAATTTTTTCTGGAACCTCTTTACATGTGCAGGGAATCACTGAACAAGGACCAGTCATTCCCTCTTCATCATCAATTATTTAAAAAGATGGGTAGGAAAACAATGCATCAATTCCTCTCAAATGGTAGAACTTTATGGTTTTGGGTAATTTGAAGGTTTTTAGTCAAATGGTGGCTATTGTATTTTGTAATCATCAAAGTAGAAATATAGTACATATTTTGTATATTGAGAAAAATCTTCCTGATGTATAATTACTGTTTTCCACTTACATTTGTACATTCTGTTTTGCAGAAGGCGAGTCCAAGCCTGTCAAGATGGGCGAAGTTGATGAAGAAACTGTCGTCAGGGTGAGGGGACTGCCTTGGTCAGCAACTGTTGAAGATGTACTTAAGTTCTTTGGTGAGTAAACCTCAGATAATAGAAAATAATTGTTTGATTGGGTAATAACAGATTCTTCCCCTTTAATATGGCAATGTATATAGATCAGGAAAGTGGCTAGTGGCTAATTGAGTTTCAAATTTGCATGCCAACATATCGAGTAGTGTAGTGTTATTAAAAACATTCTAGTGAGTTGGAAAGATTTGATCCCTCCCTTTCCAGTGTTTAATTCAACATCTGAAGTGATTTCTCAGTAGTAGATATTAAATTGATACTCTCTTTTCATGTGTTGCCTTCCCTCTTATTGTGAAATGGAAATAAACAAGTTCTGGCAAAAGTATAGCTGCTATGGGGTATTTAAAAGTAAATATAAATAACTAACAACATTATGTAATTTATCAGTGTAAGTGTGACATTGCTGGAACACTTTGCTGCTTGATGTTTTATTCTTACATGCCACAACAGCAGCTGACTGGTGAGAAGAGATGTCCAGTTGATATCATTATGAGAGTATTGTGTATTTATCTCAACTATAAGTGGAGATTTATAGGATAATTTGATACTTTACTTCAGATGGGGTAAACATCAAGGGTGGACGGGAAGGCATCCACCTAACACTGTCCAGGGAGGGTCGGCCCAGTGGAGAGGCATACATCGAGGTGACTTCAGAGGAAGATGTGGCACTGGCTGAGAAGAAACACAACCAACATATGGGCCGCAGATATATCGAAGGTTTGTTAATTGACAAGTTCAACAATTCAGCCTCCTGGTTCTCAGTTGGTACTGGTTTGGCTCAAATGTGGAAAATGTAGTCACCAAAAACTAATTTATGTTACAACATAGACATACAAAACTCCTATTTGTATTTGATGTGCAATGTGCCATGTATGTATTTCCCTTCTTAAAGTATCTTCTTTATGGTGATGCATTATGATTTTTTGCTTATTTCAGTTTTCAAGGCCAAAAAGTCAGAGATGGAGTGGGTTGTAAAGAGGGCAGGGTTTGGAGCAGCTGGCGGGGAGGATGACGGCTGTGTGCGGCTCCGAGGCCTGCCCTTTGGTTGCTCAAAGGAAGAAATTGCTCAGTTCTTCTCCGGTAAGCTCTCTTGGATTGTTTTCTCTTTTCTGATAAATCAATTGTCAAAAATATTAAGTATATTTCGAATTTGCACTAAAGTTTAAATGTTTAGTACAGTAGTGTAGCTTGTGATAAAATAATGATCCTATATACCGTATGTCTAAATACTTGCTCATAATTGGAACTACTAATGGAACAGGAACAATGTATACAACTTGAAAAAAGTAGAATTAGTTGGTATTAGTAGCACCTCACAGCTTACCTAGGTGAAGCCCAGACATTCATGAGTATTCATAAAAATTACATTTTTGCCATCTTGAAAGTTTGACAACTGATTGGAATGATATATGAAATACCTTGGTATATTGAATTTACAATGTAGTACTTAATTGCTTTAAAAAAAAGTTAAGGTCAATTCCTAAAGAGTTTTATCTTCATAACATGGAAAGCAATAGTGACTTATGAGCCATAACTAAAAAGATATCCAAAATTTTTGTTTTTAAAAGTCCCAAGAGTGTGTTTCTTGGTGGAAAGTCAGAAGCATCAAAGACTGAGTCATGACATCACTCCTCTTTCAAAGTCCTTTTCAGTATCAAAGCAAACTATTTTGTTGAGTGCTGTGTGCACAACACCTATTTACTTGATGAATTGTCCTTGAATCACAAAACAGACTTTATGACAAGCCTCAGTTCCTTAGTTTGAGGATAAATACATTTTGTTAGTTGTACCAATTTGAAGCTAAAATTACCAATAAGGAAAAAAAATGCTGTGGGGAAAAGTTCCTGTAACTGGGAGGTGCAAATTCTTCGTTTTGTAATTGTGCTGGATTTTGAAAGAAAAGACATTACTGTTTTTGCTGGCTATTTCAAGTTGTAGTATAATAAGAACCCATAATGTTATAGTGACCACACACTATTCTTAACATTATTCTCTTTCAATGTCGCTGGGTAGGGTTGGAGATAGTTCCGAACGGGATAGCTCTGCCTACCGACTACCAGGGGCGGCATACAGGGGAGGCATACGTTCAGTTTATAAACAAAGATGTCGCAGAAAAATCCCTTGAGAAGCATAAGGAAAAGATAGCGCACAGGTGGGAAGGCAACGCTACAGGTGGCACGGTGTTGCATTCAGGTTAACAGTTGATGAAGGTACAGGCTATGGAGCAGGTTTTTCAAGTTTTGAGTGTAATATACCTCCCCCACCTGCCCACATATTGGCTGTTCACAATACTATCATAATTCTTAATTTTTATGGAGTTATCAATTATCTAATGGGCATCAATAAGGTGGAAGGCAGCTTGAAGTTTGACATTCCTACTACCATGCACCTTGGTGGGGCGTAGATGGCTGCTACTGGTGGGGAGGAAGGGAGGAGGGAGGAATGGGAGGGTGCTACTTCCCAGGATAGATTCCTTGCAGTTTTTGGCAATGGGTATGATTCCCAAACTAATGTTGAATAAAAAAGAATGGCTAAGGCCATATTCATTGAGAGCAAGGAATATCCAGTGTTCCCTAGAGAATGGTACCCACTTTGGTTTCCTCTTTATTTATTTATTTTTTTCTGATCTCTCTGGCATGAGTAAGACTTAGTCCTCTGTTGAAAATCACTCATTCCAAGGGTATCATTCTCCAATCCCCGAAACCAAACCCCAGTTACTTAAGGTTAATTGACGCTGATTGAGGGAGGACCGTAAAGGGCAGGGAATGGTTCATAGTTCCACATCCTGAGCAGTACTCCTGAAACAGCTTGTAGTGGGTAAGGGATCTAACATTTTGGTTCAAATGCCAATGGGACTCAGCAGTTATTAATCAAAATCTTGCATGAAGGTAAGAAATCCTGATGTGTAACTTAGTGTATCCAAGAGAGCATCTGTCTTAATGACTGTAGAAAAAATACTTTCATGATTGCATTAGAAGCTTGATGTTGGATGTTGGAGTCCCAAGGTTGACTGTAAATTAGTATATAAGAAAAGTTCAGAAGGGCTCAACAAAATGAAGGAGACTGGTGGCAGCAGAGCAGCAGAAAACCCGTGGTGGGCGGGAGGGCAGGCGGTGAGTGAGGTAGGCAGAGGAGGCTGGGCAGTGGGCCTGGGCCGGGCCGGGCTGGGCTGGCCGGGAAGGAGCGGGAAGAGGCACTGGGCCGGGCCGGGACGCGGGCACGGGCTGGTGGGGCCGGGCCGGGCCTGGGACTTGGACTTTCCACACTGGCGGTAACAGTTACAAACTTTCTAGACTGCAGTTATTCATGTTAATATTTCACTAAAGTTATGTAAATACATATAAATAAATAGTGTGTGTAAATTGAAGTTCAGGTGATGAGGGAGAGGAGCAGTGACAGCAACTGAAAGTTGGCTGTAAATATGTAATGTAAAATTAGATTCTGAAGTTGTGAGTACTGTTAGTTAAACTAATGTATGTGGATATTTGTTGCAGAATCTTACAAAAGACTCAGCTAGAATGAAGTAAGGCTCCTCTAGGTATTGTGGTTATATTAATCACTGGAAGGCAACAAAAGAAGTGAAAGTTTTATCATGGTGTTCCTAGGGATGTATTTACAAGAAGTTGATGATTCCAGTAGAGCCACTACCATTCAATTAGCTTTATTTTCAGTAAGCTGAATTCACTCAGTTCATTGTGGATTTGTTAACTTGCTCCCTTTCCAACAGGTATATTGAGATTTTCCGAAGTAACCTAGGGGAGGTTCGGGCTGCCATGAGTCCGAAGATGCGTGGCCCTGGGGGACCCATGGGTGGCTACAACAGCAGACCCACACCATATGACTCTCGCGATAGATTTGGAGGAATGAACCGCTATAGCTTGGGTGGCCGTGGTCGAACACGTAAGTTCATGAGTCTAAAGTAGCTTGAGCTGAGTCCCAGCTCATCAAACTGTATGAATATGCCTCATTAGCAGTCTTTGCTTATGTGATATGAGAGTTATTATTATAATGAAACTGCAGCTGTGCAGAGTTTATTAATGTATTGTAGAATTTGCTTCAGAGGGTGGATACAATGACTATGATGATGGCCCTGGCTGGGGTGGCTCCGGTGGCTACAACGATGGACCCGGCAGCTGGCTGAGTGGTCGAGGTGGCGGCAGGGGAGGTGGTCCTGGTGGCCTCAAGGTAATTAGAGGGCTTGGTGTAAGCGTAAACTGTAAGGGATTTGTTATTGCATTAAAAGTGTTCTACTGACTGCAAGTTGAGGTGAGTAATATTGTGCATAGATATTTTTTAAACAGGCTGTCACTGTATGGTGTTTTTTCTTTGTAGGGTAATTTTGGTGGAAGAGGTGGAAACTGGAATAATGGGACTGGCCACTGTGTCCATATGCGAGGCCTGCCCTTCAGAGCGACGGAGATGGATATCGCAGATGTAAGTGATATATTTTTCATTGTCATTACCATATTGGCTATGTTTCACAAGCTCCAAAAGCAAGTTGCCAGTGGCAGATAAATTAAGATCATCCTCTCATTGTATAATTTCAGCACTGAAGATCTTAAGTAAAGTAAAAGGCTAATATCATGTTCTTATTATTAATGGGCAGAGAATTTCAAATTAGCATGTTACAAAATTTGAGCTTGTCAATTACACATATTTGAAGTGCCATTGTACTTTTTTTTCCAATACAGTTCTTCCGGCCCCTAAACCCTGTCAACATCAATATAATCATGGACAGCTCCAACCGTCCCTCTGGTGAAGCAGATATTGAGTTTGCCACGCACGACGATGCTGTGAAAGCCATGAGCAAGGTTAGTAAACTCTTTCTAATGTGACAGTTTACCTATTACATAATCGATATATATATATATATATATATATATATATATACACACACAAAAGTTTTTCATGTTGAATTGTATTAGCATGTCCTGTACAGTAGGACATTGATTTTATGAGAGAAAGGTTTCCAAGATAGTTGTGCTAATTCTTTTCACACTAAACCAAAGTGTTATTTCAAATCCATTTTGTTTGGTACCTGAGAAACACAATGACAATTATAATTGCATTAACAAAAATATCAGAAAGATTGAACAAGGCTCTCCAAGGATGAGAGAACCATCAGAATGAAGAAGCAGAGATTTGCTAATTCTCAGCTGCATTATGCCTGGTTGGCAGGGTTGCCAAGACATTAAAGCTATGTTCAGGCTTTCATGACGGAATTATCCCAATATGATTAAAATCTGAATTTTGATGCGCTAAGGCTCTGCATAAGTAGAATAAAAGTTAGCTTGTTAAGCAGTGTTGTGTTAAGGGAAGCACTAAGAGTTAAACAAATGATTGCTGGCAGACACAGTCTTGTTTCAAATGCAAATTCCTTTCTTCTCAGCTGTTTAGTAAGGCTTTAGTCTACTGCCTTTCATAGTTGAATTAGTAAATGCGCACACACTTCACAGCCATACTATTTTGCCACCTCTTAATTCACTATCTGGGAGGGAGCTAGAAGAGATGTGGTGAAGCATGACATCACTTAAAGTTTAAGTAAGATTTGTGTATGGTTGAATGTCCCTTATTCATGATCTTTTGTTTCAGCAAGCAAGATCAATTCATGATAAATCAGTGCCCTACTGTAGTATGCAAATTTCTCGCATCCAAATCTTGTAACCATTATTTAGAGGAATTCTAGATATTTCTCATGGAGTTGAAAAGCTGAAATTAGGATCAGTGGACTGCATGATTTTAATTGTTAGAAATCTAGATAAAGTTAATATTTGGTTATTAGACTAATCGGTTTTCTATTCTCACCTCAGGACAAAGCCAACATGCAGCACCGGTACATAGAGTTGTTCTTGAACTCTACTCCCGGTGGAAACATGGGAGGTCCTGGTGGACCCATGGGTGGACCTGTGGGACCCATGGGTGGTCCTGGCACTGGTAACTTTGGTGGCGGTGGCGGCGGTGGCAACTTCAGCAGTGGCAACATGGGCGGCGGGTTTGGTGGGGGCTATGTGGGGGGAAACCGAATGGGGGGAGGTAGGTACGTCGCATTCGCACCATTTACCGTAAGTAAGGGAGGATAGCCAAAGGTGCAGCATCTATAGGTATAGGGTATGTTGTTCATTTAAAGGCTGGTGATTAAGGAGGGTGGGGTTATTATAAGATCTAGTCTTGGTGTGAAGTTTAGAGTAGCTAAGAGTCAGGTCAAGATATACATGGGAATATTGGGGAGGACATTATTGTAACCTATATTACTATTTAGCATTGTTTTTGTTTTGCTATTTAAAACCAGAGCTCATAAGGGTAAGCCTTGGAATAATAGGCTAGTTTGGTGGTTTTATATATTCACTTCAGGAATTTCTATTGCACATATCAAGGGAAACCATTCTATAAAGTAATTGGTCTGGTTCGTAGAATTTTCCATATGGGTTTCATCATCATGATCATTTCCATAGTGGAAGTCTGTTGGGGGGGTATTAGGTTAGTCTAGGGTGGAGGTATTCATGTCATTGTCATCATCATCTTACATCAGTCTCCTGCATTCAGTTGGGGACATTCAAACCTTAATTTTGCTAGACAGCCCAATCAAATGGATAAAATAATTCATTCTTTGTTTGCTTCCTTGAAGATTTAAAATTTTGTGAGTTAAGTAAAGTTGCATATTAAGTTCAAGTTCATAGTATAGCATTGATGTAATGTTTCCTTTTATTTCTCTAATTTGTTTGATAGTTATTCACTCATTTCAAAATGCTGGGAAGCTTTTACATCAGACTTGCTTATTATTGTTTCTTAAGTTGTCAATGCAAGTAAGAGTACCAATGATCTGCTTTGTCTGGTTAGGAAAATCTATCTGATTGTAACACGATGCTAGAGCAGTTTCTCTTGTCTTTTCAGGTGGTAGTGGCTACGGCAATGGCGCTGGCGGTGGTGGCAGCGGCGGCTACAGCTCTCTGGATGACGGCCTGGGTTCAGGCATGGGGGGAGGCATGGGCAGTGGCATGGGAGGTGGACTGGGCAGCAGTGGCATCGGAAGCCTTGGAAGTGGCTTGAGCAGTGGCCTAGGGAGTGGCCTAGGCAGCAGCCTTTCGGGCAGCCTCCGAGGCATGGGCAGTGGGCTGAGCAGTGGGCTGGGCAGCTCCATGGGTAGTGGAAGCAGCGGCCTTGGTGGGGGCAGTGGAGGGATGGGGGGTGGGGGTGGCGGTAACTTTGGATCAGGCTTCAACAATGGGTTCAACTCAAACAACGGCTATGGTCCTGGTGACCAAATGTCGGGCAACAACTACAACAGCTTCTGCTAGAGAGACAAGTGAATCTTGAATTGACCAGAAGATTCCTTTGGATGAAGTACTTTGTACTGTTCTACTTAGAGTCAAGGATTCAAGATTTTTTGTCTAGGAAGCGTAAGAATATCTGATTATCATTATTATTATTTTTTATTATTATGACTCGGTTACTTTTCTTTTTTAAAGATGACTTGTGTAGTGAAGATATGTTGCCAATTGGTGGTTAGCATGACAATAGTGGCCTGTAGATGTTGGGAGTGGAGGTAGGCTAATTTTTACTGATGAGACCGCCAGGAGTGGGGCCTGACTGGATGGTTCTACAGCTTTGAAACAAAAACTAATTGTAATAATTTTCCTTGGAAAACCGACATTCCACTTGGAGGACGCAGGATGATGATGAGTGCAGGCGGAATTACAATTGTACCATTTAGTATATTAATAAAAATGAAAAGAAAACAGCTGTTTAATATTATAGAAACCTTGAATTAATGACTTAACAGAGGGAAAGGTCACAAAAGGTAGAAGCATGGGGGCAGTTCACCAGTCCAAAACAGTAAGTTTGTAAGCTCCAAGCCAAACAAAATGCGACGGAAATTCCTTTTAGCTCTAGTGATTGCATTGATATAAAGAGGAGGGACTCAAGGAAACCACAGGAAATCTCTTGTTAGTAGAGATAACATCATTGGAGGATATGGTTAGGTTTGGGCGCTTACAATGACTTGGACTGTCGAGCTGGCCATACGTTTAAGAATATGACCCCAGCCCCGTAATCTATGAGGGGAGAGAGGAAATAGCATCCCCAAGGCCGCGGTGACCTGCCCGTGACGTCACGCCCACAATGCTCAGCGCCAGAGTCGGCCATGTTGGGTCCTGCCTGACGATGGGCGGCCGCGAGTAATCCACGCCCTGTAGTGCCATCCTCGAGCCTCACCTTCCTGGGCTAGGCGGACATTAATCTCCAGTGTCCCGAGGTTCATTCTCACGCGGGAGGAGGCGGACAGCAGCACAGACACACCACCATGAGCTTCCTTTTGTAAGTGTGTCAGGTTTGTTATGGTTGATCAGCTGATTGTGACCCTGCAAGGCGTTTCCCTCCATGGTGATACACAGGCGGCGGAACACCTCCCCGCCGCCCCCACAGTAACGGCTGGTGGAAAGGAAGCCCTGAGGCACGCCCGCCAGGACTGTTTGCGGCTACTTCCCCGTAATGTTCCCAATGTTGCAATACCGTCATCACCGCCGCGGGCCTTATCGCCGTGGGTGCAGGGCTCGGGGCTGTGATGTATTAATGTATTCCTGCCACACTGAGAGCCCTCATAAGACTGGTGCAGGTGGTGTGGCCTGCCCTGCACAGCCCAGCCAGGGGGGCGGGGTGTGAGGCAGGCCTTGGAGGGGTGTTGCTCAAGGCTGTGGGTTTGCTTACATCATTGTGTCAGATAAGGTTTTTGACAGCAACATAAAAAAATATAGGCACTGTGGTGGACATGCTGTTATAACACAAGGGAGTTAAAATGTAGGAAAATTTTGATTTTTGCAAGTATGGAAAAAGTCATGGTTATGCCATAAATGTCACTGATTAGGTTTGGTCAGAGTAACGTTTGGTTATATCCATCACAGCGGCTGTGTTGCAAGGCACACGGGAGACTCAGCAGCCTGCACCAGTGCTAAATGTGTAAGTTGCAAGGCAAGTGTGTTGGGGCCAGGCTTCACTGCTGTCCTGACACACCAGACACAACAATGGGCTCATTGTCAATATAAACTACAGTGTTAACAATAGTGGAAAATTATCTTAACTCCAGATGTGAAATTCTTTCTCTTGATTTCCACAGTCACTGCTGTCCCAGTCCATGAACATTACAAACAATAGTAGGTAACTCCCTGTCAGTAGCAGCCCACCCAGCTGGTCATATTCCCTTTTGGGCAGGTCGATAAATGGGTGCCTTGGGAAGGCAAATTGTGGTAACCCGGATTTCACACTGGCTGTGTGTACCGACATTTTTCCTACTTTTCGTAAAATTAAAAAAATAATTTTCTCAAAGCAACTTACGATACTTCCTGTTAATATTAAATCCTGTAGGTGTTGGTGATAAGCTTATGATATAGGTAGAAATGTCAAGACAAATTTTAGAACACTCAGACCTTGAATGACAGGAAACAATGGCAAAAGGTTCGTCACATGATGGACAATCGATTTAGCCCAAAATGTAGAAACTGCTCCTCCCCACCCACCCCACCCCCCAAAAGAAAAAAAAAATTGCT
Organism: Eriocheir sinensis; assembly: GCF_024679095.1. NCBI lineage: Eukaryota > Metazoa > Arthropoda > Malacostraca > Decapoda > Varunidae > Eriocheir > Eriocheir sinensis. The sequence continues at coordinate 15,080,527 of NC_066536.1, forward strand.
TGCTAGGCAGTTTTTTTTTTATGAGGGTGACTATGTTTTCTTTTATTTTGGCTTAGCTGATTCTCTGTCTACCTATTTCTGCCATTCTTGAACCACACCTGCATATGATTGATGGACCGAACGTAACTTCATCGTTGACAGCAGTGAAGTGTTCAGGATAGCCAGTAGTGATGCAGTACACATAATATTCATGGGATTTTACCTGGTCAGCTACAATGCTCCACACTAATATCTGTGGTTTATGTTTGTGTTGTGCAGTTGGGCTGCCACAAGTATCATAACAGTGCCGGCAGCAGCAGGTGGAGGTGGGTGTGGTCAGGTGACTCACCCCCAGATGCAGATCCACTGATAACATTCTCGCAGGCCAAGTAAAAGTGTCTAGGCATTATTGAACCCCAGTATTTGCAGTTGCAGTATCTTATGTGTCTAATATGGGCTAGGTATAGTGTTAAACATATCAAATTGTCAGTGAATGATATAAAAACTGTACTTGCCTAGTTCAGTAGCCAAAGAAGATCCATGAGTAGGGAAATATTGCTTATCCGGGATATTAAAACTCAATGAAGCTAAACTGTATTATTTTTTTACAATAGCTAGGGCAGTCACCTGTTTATCATTCCTAAGTTGTTGCTGAATAAATCTGTATAGCTGGATCAATCTGGAGAAGGGGAAGATGAACTAAGGTATTCAAGTTTTCACAATCAGCCCTGTAACATGGGGAGAGGAATGGGCAGTGAGGAATGGATGATAAGTGTCACTGTAACAGGCAGCTCTGTGCACCATGCTGACTTGAAAAGAACATAGGAGATTAAAAGTTAACTTAATGTGTCCTTATGTCATTCCCTACCTTACAAACTATTCTTCTGTTGTCACTTAACCCGGTAGCAGCGACGGGCCAAATTTGTGGCTTCACCATGTAGCAGCGACGGGCCAAATTTGTGCCATGATATAACCCCCCAAAAATAGATGTTGCATAAACTGATCACAAATGCTTTGATATGTATTATGAAATGGTTTGTGTGAGTGATGATTTTTTCTCATTTTTCTCGCTCAGAGGGACCATTAAGAAACATGATCCCCGCTGCTACTGGGTTAACTAAAACTCAAACCTCCTAGAAAATTGTAGGAAACAGCACAAAGATCAAAACAAGTGTGAAATATGTCCATTACCACTTGCTGCTATGAATATGAATGTGTCCAGCTACTTTGTGGGTTAAGATTTTAAATCAACACATTAGTGCACTGAATATAAATATGGGTCAGTGGTTACAGTCATCCAGTAGTATTTTTTCATGTAGCTGTTGCACAAGAAACCTATTACTGGGAGGTGACGAGAGCAATGTGACATGAAATGAAATGAATTGCTAATGGTACTTCGCCACACGCTTGCTTGCTTTAGATGCACAAGCTGACGCTAGGCCAATCAGTAGTCACCCTCCATAGGCATCACTGTAGAAGCTTTACAGGTTGACGATATGTGTAGGTCTGTTCAGAGTTGTTTTTTGTTTTCCCTTCTGTCAGTTGCTTGAGGTGTTGTGATACCAATTTGTTGACAACATTCCTACTTTTGAACACTGCTGCACAGGTTACTAATATAGGATATTGACATGAGGTTGATTTTTACTGCAAATATTATTTTGCTATAAAATTAAATTCTTTCTTTTCGTTTCATCTCAACTTAACACATTTTTTCACTTCTTTCACCACATACAAACCTGTAATGATATGTTCACTCCTGATTCAATTTCTCTTATTCATTTGCTTTCTCAATTGCATTTTTGTATTTGTATTTAAAAATGGTTTTAATTTGTTTGTAAAGAAACTCTTTCCACTTAATTTTATACCTTTATAGTTTCAACATCTTCCTAATTTGTTGAAATAGCTGTTGTTTTATTCTGCTTTATCAGATAGGTACTTTACAGCAGTAGGGTAAATGTCCCATGAAGGAAAGAAGGAAAAACTGCTCATGCTTTCCATTTTCTTTACAGGCAGTTTTGATTAAGAGTCTTGGTATTGCATCTTAACTATTTGGTAATCTTGAGATAGTGAACATTGGTGAGAGCCGTAACCATGTCTAGTGATGATTTTGATTATGGCGAGTAAGTACCATTGTCGTGTACTGTGACTGTGCCTCACTGGGCTGACTGGTCTCCACTGCTGCCTGCCCCAAAGCCTCATGGGTCTGATGGTCACTCACTCCCACCTGAAAGAAAGCCTTTTAGTTTTTGTGGATGATCCAAAGAAGCATGTTGGTCTGTAATCTCAGTTAAATTGAGAAAAAAAAAGGTTCTAAGCATAATTGTTGATTTGATTAGTTCTTTAAGTATATAATAATTTGTTACTGAAGAATCTCATCATAAAAATCAGTAGCATATAAAAGATTGTTATTGGATCTAGCTTCTATGATGTTTTTTGGAGAACTGAAATGACACAGTCACATGTCCAAGTCATTCCATATTTATAAATAGCTTGTATACCAGTTATTGAGAGTGGTGGCTCCCTCACACCTGTGGTGCTTGTTTCGCTTACTTGGAGCACCGCATCTCGAAGCTTATGAAGCATCTCTCCACACAGTTGGCAGTTTAGCCTGTTCATGTATCACCACTCATTGTGCTCTGCCACACCCTGGCCAAAGTGCTGGCACTGAACTTATTCTGGAGGAGAGGTCTGTTGGGTATTGGTTGAGGTTTTGTCTGTGCATTGTGTTACTGGAGGCTTAATATTGCTTCCATCTAGATATGTATTTCAGAAACTTTGCACAAGGTCAACACTATGACTGCATTTGAGTTTAAAGATTGCAAAGGGCTCAGTGTTGCACACTCTCAGTTCCTCAAAATATGTATCCTCAGTGATGCAAATTTTTCACTCATCCTCACTTTATTCTTTATTAGGGAGAAACTATATTCTGCTGTATATTTTTTTGATTTTGAAAATTTTGAAAAATCAGACATTGAATTCAGTACATTTTTGCACTAATGAAAGAAAAAAAGTATATATTTCCCTTTGTTGTGCTGGGTTGTGGGACTCAAAAATTTGACTAATGGGTAAAACTTGACATTTTGTTACACCTATAATTATAATCATTCACAGTGGTTACTAAGCACCCTATACCAGTTGGATTACAATGAATAGAGGTTAAATTATTAGAATACTAACTATTACATGATTGAAAGTGTAGTACACACTTAGGGTAACCATGAATTTGATCACCATGGATTTTAATATTTGCACTTTCACGAACTGAATGATTATGAACCTAGGTGGTAGAAACTGATAGCTTTGTAGAGTAGAAAGTAGAAAAAGTCCTCGTTACTGTAATTCACTACTACTACCACAACTATCACTACTACTACTTCTACTACTACTGCTCTTACTACTACTACTACTTAAAAAATCAGACTATTGGGCTTATTATATTAGACTTGTTTGAAATATTGGGCCTACTGTAACAACCATAATTACTACTACTACTGCCTCCTAATACTACTACTACTAACTACTACTACTACTACTACTACTACTACTACTACTACTACTACTACTACTACTACTACTACTACTACTACTACTACTATTACTATTTCTTCTACTGTGGTTCTGCTATTTGGTTATTGAGAACTAAGGGATGCTGGAAGACCTTGTTTGTCCTATTTGTGACTAGCATAGCTTATTATGCATGCCATGGGGAAAGGAACTATAATGCATGGTGGTGGTAGTGGTGTAGAGAACGCAGGAAATGCTGGAATCAAATGTACCATTCCCATAAAACTCACTGACACTGTAGGCATATACATAGATAGTGTAGGCATGACTTTTTTAAGTTTACATCTGATTGTACTTGCTGTAAAGTACTTGTTAGTAGTCCAGCCCATAACAGTAAATACCAAAGGCCATAGGACAGACATCTTTATATTTTGATTCCACACTGAGAAGTAAAAATGTAAAGGTAAAATTGGGAGCACGCGCTATAGCTGTGCGTGGTGGCGGTGCTCATCTCCATCCTGTTGGCCCTTTGAGCCTGTGGTGAAAGGCAACTCTTAACTTGACACAGGGCCAGTGTAACATCTGGGTCATCACAGTTCACCTTCCTCAGGTTTCCGTAGGTACCCATATATCAACCATTCTGAAAGGAAGGGTGAATGTCATCTGTCCAGGCCAGGATTTGAACCCAGACCTGCAGCTTCTTAGTCGGGGATGCTAACCACTGCACAGTGGAGGTGTATACTGAGAAGTGATTGAAGCATTTGTGAAAGGATAAGCAGACAAATTAGGCATTGGTGAAACTTACCTGAAAGGATGTGGTGTGTGGGAGTGTGGAAGTGATGTTGGAGAGACCGTAAGAAGGTTTAGAGGGAGGAGTATAGATATGGGTAGGGGATAGAAAAGGAAAGAGGGAAGAAAGGGTGTGCAGTATTGGTCTCTACATGATTATTTGCAGGAGAGGATGGACAAGGATGGGGTGGTTCTAGGGTAATATGGATAATGGGTAAAATTGGTAGTGTGAATTTACGTGTGTGTGTGTGCATGCCCTGGTGGATGATAGGGAAAAGAAAGGTGAGACTAAGATGACAAGATTACTGAATTGTTTAGGGAAGTTTGAAAAAAAAAAAAAAAAAATGGAATAAAGAAGAGAGTTTGTTTTAAGGGATATGAGTGCAAAAGCCGGAACTGTGGAGGTTTGAGTTGTGGTTGGGAAGTAGGGTGTTGATGGAATGAATGAGAATGGACAGTACCTTCTGTGTGGGGCTTGAGATTCTTTCCTCCACTTCACTTTGTGTCCCGGGGATGTGTCCCACAAAGCACGCTGGTGGTGGGTGGATGCAGGATCCCTCATGAGACAATTCCATCTTCATTGTCACAATGTTTGACAGTTCTTTCATATGGTGTTAGGATGGAGGGACTGAGGCTTGCCAAAAAATATTACAGTACCTTTTGAAGGTGTCTACTAGTATAATATATACAATGTGTCATTTAGTATATTTATAGCACAGATGTTAAGTAAAGTTATAAGAATTATTGCAACAGGAGTAAAAGTAAAACAGGTTTGTCAAACAAATAAAAAAAAATTGATAAATATGCTCCAATGCATTTCAGTTGTTAAAAAGAAAAAGCAAGAAATTTTAGACATCAGAAGTAAATGCACTCTGCAGCTATGTAGGGATCGATTAAATAGTTTTTGTTGGCAAGTGCACAGCCTTCTCTCCTCCACAGTGGGAGCCGGGCGAGCAAGACTTTCAAACCCAAGAAGCACATCCCTGAGGGCACCCACCAGTATGATCTGATGAAACATGCCGCCGCCACTCTTGGCTCTGGTAACCTGCGGTCGGCAGTCATGCTGCCTGAGGGGGAAGACCTTAACGAGTGGGTGGCGGTTAACAGTAAGTTAATGTGTTCAGTACTCTTGTCACTACCACTGATAGTAATGTAACAAAGATTAAAGTTTAATGCTAATCTTAACTACTAGCCTGTTGTTTTCTGCTCATGAAACTGTGAACTGCAATATAGGTGTGCCTTTCTTTGGTTATCATGTATCTGAGATTTTTAAGGTGTGCACTTTGACTCTGATTGATTCATGGATAGTAAATACAGAGAAACTTTTATCCTATTATTTATTGCTATTAGGGTGAATTCTTGGTGGGTATGAAAGAGTTTAATAAATATAGATTTCACAAGTTCTTTTGAAAATTTACTCCTGTAATTATCTGAGACTCCAAGAAGTCAGAAGTAAGGTGTGATTCAACTTAGGTTCTTTTCTATTGTGAATGTGTTTCTATTAATGTTTTAATAAAAAAAATTGTACTACTGTCCTGCCTTTGTTTGTGGGAAAAGATGTAGAGTAAAAGTACATTGCCTTACACCTCCATTAATCCTCTACAGTGACTCAGCGTGCCTCATGCATACAACAGAGGATCAGAGACTTGTCACAGTTGTAGGAAGGGACTGACTGTATGCTGTCTGTTAAGCTGTGGACAACTCCATCAAGATAAATTTGTAGTGTCATACCATAGCTTGGCAGTACAGTCCTTAATCCAAGGAGTTTTCCCTATTATACCTTAACAATAACTGCATATTACTTTATTTCTACAACTTGACTTTTTGTTACCTTGCAGCAGTGGACTTCTTCAACCAGATCAACATGCTGTATGGGACCATAACAGAGATGTGTACGGAAGACTCGTGCCCTGTTATGTCTGCTGGACCCAAGTACGAGTACCACTGGGCTGACGGACAGACAGTCAAGAAGCCCATCAAGTGCTCAGCCCCCAAGTACATTGACTACCTCATGACATGGGTGCAAGACCAGTTGGATGATGAGACCCTCTTCCCCTCAAAGATAGGTGAGGCAATTGTGATGGTGGTTGACTGAACCTTTGTCCAGCCAGTGTAACAGTACAACTTTTTTAGCAATTTGACACATCCACATGCACACACACACATGCACATGCAAACATACGAAACATTCACATTTATGTTTTTGGCAGGTGTACCATTCCCAAGAAACTTCCAGAGCAATGCCAAAACCATACTGAAGCGACTCTTCCGGGTTTATGCACACATTTACCACCAGCATTTCTCGGAGGTGGTGCAGCTAGGGGAAGAGGCCCACCTCAATACTTCCTTCAAGCACTTCATATTCTTTGTCCAAGTGAGTGTTTTTTGGTGAATTCAGTACAAGTTGCAAGCATCTGTGTTTTCTTCCCTACTGTTTGTCCATTTCAAAATAGGTAGGTAGTCACTAATGTGGTTGATTTTGGTTTGCTTTAATGTCTGAAGCTTGGTTAACAATTTATAGATAGATAGGTATTGTACAAGTGGGGAAAGATTTCTTCCATCAGCTATACAATCTTCTGTATCCTGACAATTTCCTTTTTCTCACTAGCCATGTCATTTTTTTTTTTTTTTAACTCACCTGTGTGTCAATTTCAGGAGTTTCAGTTGATAGAGCGGAAGGAGCTGGCACCCCTCCAGGAGCTGATTGACAAACTCGCTGCCAAGGACCGATGATTCTGAATGGGGGAGGTATTTGTCGTACTTGAGGGTTGGGAGCATGATTTGAAGTAGGGTTGGGGAATTTCCTGTGCTGTCCAGGCATATTAATCCACACCTCAAATAAGTTTTTAGTGAAGTTTGTGAAATATGCTCTCTTTGACATACAGTGGGATGAAAACCAGTTGTGCTTTCTTTGTCTTTGAACTGCACAGCAAGATTCGTCGATCTTACAGAAGGGGGAAGAATTTTCTCTCATGTGCCTCCATACATTAAAACTGTAGACAACTGGTTTGATTTTTCAGGAGGTAGTAGGTAAATCATGCAAGTGTTATATGGAATTGATAACATATTGTTGTCATATCTTCAACTCAAAAAATAACTATTAGGGCAGGTTCCCTCCCTTAGCTTGGGAGTAAACTCTTTCAGATTCAGATGCCTTACCTTTGTGCATTTCTCCCATCTATTATTACTAGCTAATAGGGCCACACCAAGTAATGCCATGTCAAGTTGAAACCAAAGCACTTACCACCAACTCCTTGATTGGCTTGGCCATAATAGCCAGTAATTTTCTTTTCATATATTTTTTTAATCCATGTTCTTCCTCCATTCATTAGCTTTGTTCTGTAAGTGTAGTTGAAGACATGATTCATTATTCTTAAGTATTCAAATTGATGGGAATCGCACAGTATAAAGGTGGTTGGGTTAAGCATTAATTCATAAGCATCGTTCAGTTGTTTATGCAAGTGCATCACAATGCTGCACACATGCTTGCCATTGCTGCATTTTAGCACATTTAGTTTTCTCTTACAAAAGCATTTTCATTCATCATGGTTAATTCTATACTACTTGTAATAATTTATGGTCTTAGTGTTGGAGTCCAATCATACCATAAAGGCTTTGTAGCTTCATGTTGTGTCACCCACTTCTAGTTGCACAGTCAAGATTATTTTAGCTCTTTAGGCTACTTTAAAACAAGAATGAAATAATAAATATACAGTTTCTTTCATCACAGTGCAATGCCAGCCAATTTTAAAAGCACTAAGTGGAATTTAATTTCATTGGAGTCAAGTGTGCTCCTGTTACTTGTGCATTTCTCAACACTTGCACCTAACAGTCTTCCACAAAGTGTCAGATTTACTGTTCTCATGCAACCACATTAGGCACTACATTTTTCCAGAGTGAGGAAGGCTGGACAACACTTTGTACACAGTTGAGTTGTGAGGTTGTGAAGAGGGCTGTTGTGTGTATGGGGCAACATGTAGTTCATTTATGAAGCCGCAGTGGGATTTATGCCACTGTTTTTCCATTACATTCTTTAAATAAACGAGTCAGTGGATAGGCAGTTTGAAGAGTGATTATCCACAGTTATTTGATTTTATTAAACATGTAAGGGCTTACAGAGCATGACAACATAAAAAAAAAACTGTGGTTCATACTTTCAATTATAACTGTTGAGGAAGCTTTAGTAAATTATTACACTTGCAGTAATATAGATAAATTATATTATCTGCTTGCAGAGATGGAAATAATCTTTCCCAGCAAATATGCAGAAGTGTATCCAATAGTTACTCATCAGTGAAAAACCCAGAAAACCCAGTCATTAGAGTACTCAGGATTGAGATAATTTCTCAGGGTCTTTCTGTCAGTCTCATTGTCAGATTCTGGAAAGGATTTACATGAACAGGTGTTATATCACAGCAGACATGTACCTTTTGAGATAGTTTACATTTCTATCTGTAAGCCCTGTCTGATTTTAGTTCTTGTAGACAAGCTCTAATGTCATTCATTGATTTTGTTCTTCTCTTTCTAAGAAATACTGCTAATGCACAAGGATTCTGATGATAATGCTACCAGTTGTTGTTCAGTAATATTGGGTGGAGAGAGGTTTGTGATTCTTTCAACTGAACAATTTTGAGTTTGCTTGGATGTTAAGATCCTATAAATGTTACAGATCTGTGAATTGGATAATGTGTTCGTGTTGGCATTCAGGCTGCTAAAAGTGTAAACCTGAGTTGACATAACTGATGTTCATTAGCATTGCAGGAAATTGTCAACCCATTTATTTTGGCCAGAGTTATATAGCTGAGCAACCATAATGTAAGGGTATTATGATTCTTTGGTGCTGAAGTCAAGGTGAAGCACTGTGCACTTTGACATAGGGGTCTCGTCTGTATACACTATGTGGAAATGTTAATTATTTCATATTTGAAGTTTCATTAGGTGGTGTTAAATTTGTGGTGTTCACCCTTCTTGCTGCAGCAGGTTTAAGGCTTTTGGTGGGGTGATGGAGAGCCAGTATATGATTTTTTATTTTTGTATTTTTTTCAAATATGTGACATGCCAACTTACATAGAAAACCTGGAAGGAATTACTTAACCCTTTCCATCTGTGACGCCGATGTTGGCGTCACAGTATGGAAAGGGGCAAGAGGAAATGGAAGAGGATTAATCCTCTTCTAAACCTCTAAATTCCTCTTAATCCTCTTCCATTTCCTCTTAAGAGGTTTAGAAGAGGACTAATGGTGACACTGTCGGACGCCAACGTCGGCGTTGCCAGAGTGAAGGGGTTAACAGTTACGTGAAAGGTTTCAAATGTTTATACAAAGTTATTGCTTCAGTTAGATAGGACAAATAACACTTGAGAAATTTTCAAGATAGGTAAAAAATTATTATAGTCTTCATGAACCAGGGTTGGCAGTGATTAAATCATTGATTTTTTTACAAAAAAAAATCATGATTTTTTTATTTTTGACTAAAAGTATTCCATACATTAAATGATGTGCTCCAAAGATGGTAATGTAAAACAACCTTATCATGTGCAATGATTCATTTATTCTCTTAAAGGTATATATATTTAAAAAAGAAAAGAATCCTACAATATTATATCCTCTTACTCTAATGTTGCCAACTTGTCATATGTTTTTTACTAGGTAAAAAATCAGCCTCCTTTAGTCTTTACTAACTTGGCAGGCAGTGTATCAATAATAACCAAGGTTAGCAACCAACCAACCAAACCGTAACAGAATAAAAGTTGATATTCTTCTCTATGGTAATAATATAATATGCTGTCATGAAAATGACAACTTAAGGCAACTCTATCTGTCCTAAACCTGGTCCTGTACCAACTACAAACAAGTATGTATCTGGATCCTTGACTGTGCTCCGACTTACAGGCCCTAAACTTAAACTTAACGTAACCTATGGAGACTTTCAAATCACTCAGCAGGATATATCACCAACCCTGTCATGAACCAATGAAACCAAGTAAAGTTAAATCCTAAGTTCTGAAAAAAATTGTATTAGGTAAGAGTGTTTCTTCCATCCAAAGGTTGTGGTTGCACATTGCCTTTTCTTCATTTGATCCCAATATGTTCAATATGTTATATAAATATGTTATATAATATATATATATATATATATATATATATATATATATATATATATATATATATATATATATATATATATATATATATATATATATATATATATATATATATATATAATATGGGCTGTCTCCTTTTTGCCACTTGATCCTCATCCACCCAGAAATGGCTGTCAGTCAACATCATCAGACAGTGGCAATAGATCATGAAATATCTTAAGTAGAACTTTTACTGGTGGTGACATTGGCGGGTCACAAGCTCGTGGAAAGCAGTGTGAAAAAGCCTCATTCTCTCCCTCTCTTTTTCTTAGCTAGCTGGCTTCTCCCTTTGTGTAAGATTAGAAAATATCAACTGGAAAAAGTGCACATGGAGAAACCAGTTAGCTGAGAGGAGAGTGGAAGGGGATGAAGCTTTCTCACATTGCCTCCCACGAGTTTCTGACCCATCATGGCATCACCACCAGTAAGGTAAGGTTTTACCGAAGATATTTTCTTATCTGTCGCCATTGTGCCTCAGTGGTCAGCATGTCCAGCCTCATATCAACAGGCTGGGTTTTGATCCTGACCTGGGCAGATGGGATGCAGCCCCCAAAGATGTTCATTCTTGCTTTCAGGCTGGTTGATAAATGGCAACTGGGGGAACTTGGGGAAAGTAAATTGTGTTAGCCTAGACACTTGCCCTGTATCCCGGGTTAATGGGTTCTTAGTCACCAGAGGTGACGGAGATGAGAGCACGGAGGCAATGCTCAGTTTCAGTGGATGCTCCCAACTTCACATTTATGTAGTTTACATACAAACAGACAAGGGGGGTATAATATTTACTTTCAATTACTTGACATGATTGTCCTACTACTATTATTTTTACTAGTTATCACTTATTAGTACCTGGTCTTATTACTATTACAGCCATTACTTTTTATGCAACACCAATGATAAATATAATCAGTACTTAGCTACTACTGTCATTTTGTAAACACTCGGTGACATTTGCACCTATTACTGTTACCCCATGGCTGCACATCACCACCAGTGCATGAAGGATATATGAATATTCTATGGAAACTTGAGGGTGGTCAGTTTACTTACTAAAATGTTAAATTTATAATTAACAGATATTCATATAACTACCCAGCAGGACATGGTAAATAAATTGTTGGTAGCAGGAATTGCTTTTGTTACTGGGCTGTTAGGCAATAGCAGTATCACATCCAAATTCAGTTAATACTTGAAGATCAAGATTTTCTCCCAAGTCACCATCAGGAGGCCAAGTAGCTTACAAATACTTCAAGTGAATTTGTTCACCCAAGGGGGATGGAGGCACTGCCCCTCTGACTAACTTCCTTTGAATCTGATATCAAAACTAAGCTGAATGGTTCACGCCCCAACACGAACTGTGTCCCTAAGATTAAAGGTCTGGTGATGTGCCTGAATGGAGGAGAGGTAATATCAGGCAGATGGTGCCTGTGTGGGGAAGTGTAAGGAGTGTCATGAAAGGAACACATCCTAACATTATAACATTATTGGATTGCTTGAATGTTGCAGTACATCCATGATTTGAAACCATGATATGAAAATGTGCTTACTCACCTGCTTACCTGAAGCCTTCACTTTCACCAGTAAGAAGTGAGAAGTGACAAAGAGGAGGCTTCTTCCCTTTACTTTCATCTCATGATGTGGTTAATATTCTTGATTATCTGAAAAGTTGAACATTTCATTGTAATTGCTCTGTTTGCCTGTGTAAGTCTGGTCCTGTATAAAAAATAATTGATTTTTGTAGAAGTAAATGTCTGCAAACAGAGGCAATAAGGTTAACACCGTGCCTCCTCACTCATGCAGGCAATGAGAGAGGGGCAAGAGTTAATGTGGGAAGTCCATAAGATCAACTAGAACATAAGCAGGTATTCTGGGAAAACTATAATAAGGATTATTTGTTAGGAATCAAATGAATGAACAAAATTTTATTTATACCTCAACAGTGATATGGGTTGACACTGGGACCCACTTTTTCTTCTAGTAAGGTGAAAAAGCTACTGTTGATGCCATTTTTGCTCCAGTTGATCTCAAGAACATGTTATGGATGTACATTCGATGCTTTAATTTGGTTGAATTAAATTTTCAGGAACTTTTTTTACATACAGTAAAAGGATTTGCTGCTTAAATTTGAAGCATTTCAAAGTGAGCAGCATGACTTGTGCCATCTAAGTTATATTGGCAACTGTGGAGTTGATTGCCCCACTGTTAAGCAGCTCCTTCTCTTGAATTACCAATGTTGCATTAGTACTATTACAATTATGATTTACTTCTATGTTAAACTTTTTTGGCTGTCATGTTTCCTGGAGGTCTACTTTATTCTGTTATCTATACTTGCTGCAGTAAGGGGGTTCACAAAAGTTACTTGTATGATTATATTGGTGAATACCAGTCAATAATGTATTCTAGAGGACTACATAATTTAGCCCCAATAACACAAGTGAAGCATAAATACATATCATTTAAGTAATTGGATTAATGCAATAATTTTGCCCTGTAACTCGGAACAAGAGCATCAAAATGTGGATAACCTTACACTGTCAAAGAATTATGTGATGATTCATTAAGTAAAAAGTTTTCATTCAGTAGAAATTTGCTTATATAACAGCTGTGATGAGCTTGCAAAAGCTTGTTGGGCTTTCTTTATAGTTGTTGATTTCAATGTTGACAAATTATTTATTTTTATCATTTTCCCATTAAAGAGAGAAGCATGGCTTTGGAGGATGGAGGTGATGTAATCTGTGGTTGTAGACGCTATAGTTGCTGTGAAATTTTGTTTACATATTTACTTTTTGTTGGTATTCTTTGATTAGGTTGATGCTTGAATCTCTCAATGCAAACCCAATATTTGTAAAATAATTGATGTTTGTATATTTCTTTCTAAACAAAGCAACGCATATGTTATAATACATTTAATTCATATTCATGCTTATTTGTTGGTGGAATATTTTAAGAAAATTCCATTTCTCTTGTAAATAAAGAAATTAGATTTAGTAAACCTAGTATTTTTTGTTATGACATACTTTTAAGTCACATGCAGTCCATAACTGAAGAATTATTTTATGACATATTAAACATGTTAATTTATGCCACACCAAAGAATAAGGTGACAAGTTACCTTGATTGTGGATCTTTCTCTGATATCTCAAATATGAATCTACTAGAGGAGAAGTTGTGTGAGCCCAGACGCTGCCAACAGTTAGCTAGGATTGCTTGTCATTATAGGATAGCCAACCACTAGGAAGAATGAGAAAATGACAACAGTTTGATTCCGGTGGGGGACTGCTTCCTAAAGCATCAACCGTCCCATGATAGCTATGTCCCAATCACTCCATTTTTATTTTCCTCATGGCCAGAAGTAAGTTTATTACAAAGTTTTGGAATGAGAAAATATATAAAACAAGACGGTATTGAGCCTTGAACTTGATACTGCAGAGTCAGTTAATTCAATCTTAAATTTCCGCATTTGTCAGTTGAGCCTATAGTTCCTATGGACGGCACAATACAAGAGGGTCAGATTCCAGTCAGTATGTAAAGTGTATAGATCAATGTAACTAATTACCCAAAGTACTAATCACTGTAATTCATATTTTATGAACCTTGAGTCATGTATTTGAGTTTCAATAAATATTTTTATCTTACAAATGTATCTTCCTTACCAAAAAATATTAAAATATATTTTTTCTATTTCTAAAATGTATTTTGCTGTCATAATGCAAGTGCAAGCTATTGGATATTGCTAATGCAAAGGTTTCATTGAAATCCATTACTTCTTGGGTGGTGACCGAGGAGGAACATTTGTGGGTATCACAAAAGTCTTGGGTTAATCAATCAAGTAAGGCATACGCCAGGGGTTTTGTTGCCTTGTCCACCCTACAATGCCATCCCTCGGGGTCCCTCTGCAAGTCTCCTTGCAGGCCCCATTCCCATACTCAGTACCTCATGGCAGGATTCACTGACTTGCTCAAGTCACAAGCTTTGTGAGCATCCCCTTGGCCTCCTCCAGTAAGGATTGTCTCTTGCAGAAATAATCCAGTGAGCAGGGTTGACTTCTGGTTAACATGCTACATGCTTGTATAGCCAGAGTTGGCATTCATAGACTATGATGTTACAAACACCAGCAGCCTGTTCAGAAAATCTCTTTCATCAATGCATGTCCTCTCAGACTGGAAAGATGCTAATGTAATGCCACTATTTAAAGGGGGAGTTCATTCTGGTCCTCTTAATTACAGACCTATAAGAACATAAGAACATAAGAATGCAGGAGTCTACAAGAGGCCAGTAGGCCTGTACGAGGCAGCTTGACATCTTTGTGCTCAAAATCTTTTGAGAGAATTAGTCTCCCAATTGTCAACCTTTTTGGAACATAGTCAGTTACTTTCACCTTATCATCACGGTTTTAGATCCGGCAGGTCAGTGTCTGAGCAATTATTATACACCTGTGACTATATTACTGATCACTATGATCAAGGTTTTTCAGTGGATGTTATATTTTTCGACTTTAAAAAGGCGTTTGATGTTGTCAACCATAGACTGTTACTTAGGATGTTAGCTAGCATTGGAGTTGAAGGTTGTTTGCTGGGCTGGCTGAGTAATTACTTGACTGGGAGGGAAATGAAAGTGGTTTTGCATAGTAGAGAGGCAGAGACCCAAAATTACAAGTATCAAATCACTTTAGGTTACAACCTGGCACCCACCCTAGATCATTAGTTCATAGGTGGGCCCATTCTCCCTGGGTGGATGCCACCTCTGATTTTTCTTTATAGTCATTTATTAAACCGTTTTGTGTGAAAATGGCATTTTCCGATAATGCGCATATTTTTCGGGTAGGGGATGTAGAAAGGGCCGTTATATCATTACTTTTTAAGATATGCAGACAAACCACCCATTAAAATGAAGTGTGTAATATACTCTAACACGTTTATTCATGAAAAGTTAGCAAATTGTATTTGCCATATGGAGACAGGGGTCGGACCGTACTCTGATCGCGTACCTCCCCAAAAATGACCTTTCACAACTTTTTTCCATAAAAAATGCCATCGTTTACAAAAATGGTATATCCAGTGTATTCAATGTGTAGAAGGCATGTTTTAGCAGTTCTTTACCAAGTTTCAGCCACCTGTGATGAATAGGGGTGACATTATGGCGACATGTATTAAGCCTAATTTCGGGAAACAAGACATGTAATGACAATATAAAAGACGGTTTACCTTTCTAATACTACGAAATTCTGGTGGTGGTTAGTTTGTTCTTCTACTCCAATTTTTGGCCAACCTATGAGTATGTTTACCCCCACAATATGGTAATTTAAAAAAAGGCCGATTTCACACAAAAAGGGTTAATACACGCCTGTTAGGAAAAATCAGAGGTGGCATCCACCCAGGGATAATGCGCAGCCCTATGGACAAATGATCTAGGGTGGATGCCAGCTTGTAACCCAAAGTGATTTGAACTCCTAAAATAAGCGACTTTGTTAAATCTGCCTCTCTACTAGCATGGCTGTGAGAGTTATCAAGTTGAGGTTGGTAGCGGTGTCCCACAGGGTTCAGTGATTGGTCCCTTGCTATTTCTTTTTTATATCAGTCATGTTGTTTCTGGTTTAAACTGTAAATTTTGTCTCTTTGCTGATGACCTCGTTATTTTTAGCCTCGGTAATATCAAAATCTGACCATTTCATTTCCCTTCTTCATCTGCAGAGAGATATTAATCTACTCTTTAATACAAGTAGATCTTGGGTTTTGTCTTTTTCAATTGGCAAATGTGTCAGAATGAACTTTTGTAGAAGTCTCCAAGATGCACCTGTTCTCTTGCAGTACTTCATGGTGAGGAACCCATTTTAGATGTTGACAACCACAAAGATCTTGGGGTCAGGATTGATTCTTCTCTCAAGTTCCATCTTCATGTGAGAGATTGCAGGCAAAGCTAGTGGCGTAAGCTATACTATTCTTAAGGGAACGATTTGTAGAACTTCAGATTTTATGGGAGGTTTTTATTTCATATAGTAGGCCAATCCTCGACTACGCTTCTGTGGTGTGGTTTACTGGATATTTTGGTGATGTGAGACTACTAGAAGCTGTTCAGAGAAGGTGGACTAAGAAAATCATTGGGTTCTGTGATGTACCTTATAGGGATTGTCTTGCGCAACTGAGTCTTTACTCGATCAAAGGTAGACTGATCAGAGCTGATCTTATTATGGTGTTTAAAATTTTAAAAGGACTTTGTCCTAATCTTGAACATTTGCTGACGAGAAATCGCAATAGGGACACTAGAGGTCACTCCTATAAGCTTCATGTCCCCCGTTGTAACACTGATGTGAGAGCCCACTTCTTCTCATTGAGAGTAATTAACATTTGGAACAGCTTGCCGGATTCTGTTGTTTCTGTCATCTCGGTGAATTCCTTCAAGCACCAGCTGGGCAAGCATCTTGGTCAGATCTTATACGAGTTGGATTAATTTGCCACGTGGTTTGGTTGTTCTTTGGGTGTTTTGTTTGGATTGTTGTTATTGACTGGGTATTGAAAATTAGTAGTTGTCCGTGCCAGCTTGTGATGTCATATTAGCCAACCATCTGACCATCTTAATGAAAATCATCAGCTGCAGTTTTGGTTGGAGACATCGCACAGTTTTATGGATGGGGCGTGTCCCCATCCAGGTAAGAAATCCAGACCAGTGAGGCATCCGGGTTACCACAGTTTACCTTCCACAGGTTTCCCCAGGTACCCACTTATCGACCATTAGTACTATTACAGATATGATTTACTTCTATTTTAAACTTTTTTGGCCGTCATATTTTCTGGAGGTCTACTTTATTCCATTATCTATACTTGCTGCAGTAAGGGGGGTTCACAAAAGTTAACTTGTATGATGCTGCACGCAGACTACCCGGGCCGGGATTCGAACCCGGGCCCACGGACTCATAGTAAGGCACGCTATCCACTAGACCATGGAGGCAGAGTGGGGCATCAACATATCACCTTGACTTGAAAGTGATTACTGTGCGTTGGGTAGTAGCCTGTACACATAGAATAGTGTCGGCAAGATCAAGAGCAAAACCACGCTCGACCCGGTGGTAACTGTAGCTACGATCCGCACTGTCAAAGTGATAGATATGCCTGGAATAATGAACGGTGTAATTGCTAGTTCGGACACTACAAGGCACGTAGTTACAGCCGCCCTCATCTTGTAGATCTGGAATCTGACTCCCCCCAACCCCCTCTTCTGCAGTACTGTGTTAGGCAAATCAAACCCAGCCACACCACACAGCACATTACACCCAGCCACACCACACAGCACATTACACCCTGCCACACCACACAGCACACATTACACCCTGCCACACCACACACCACACATTACACACAGCCACACCACACACCACACATTACACACAGCCACACCACACACCACACATTACACCCAGCCACACCACACACCACACATTACACCCAGCCACACCACACACCACATTACACCCAGCCACACCACACACCACATTACACCCAGCCACACCACACACCACACATTACACCCTGCCACACCACACACCACACATTACACCCTGCCACACCACACACCACACATTACACCCTGCCACACCACACATTACACCCTGCCACACCACACACCACACATTACACCCAGCCACACCACACACCACACATTACACCCAGCCACACCACACACCACATTACACCCAGCCACACCACACACCACACCCCACACACCACACACCACATTACACCCAGCCACACCACACACCACACACCCTGCCACACCACACACCACACCCAGCCACACCACACACCACACATTACACCCTGCCACACCACACACCACACATTACACCCTGCCACACCACACACCACACATTACACCCAGCCACACCACACACCACATTACACCCAGCCACACCACACACCACACATTACACCCTGCCACACCACACACCACATTACACCCTGCCACACCACACACAACACACACCTGCCACACCACACCACACACACCCTGCCACACCACACATTACACCCTGCCACACCACACACCACACATTACACCCTGCCACACCACACATTACACCCTGCCACACCACACACACCACACATTACACCCAGCCACACCACACATTACACCCTGCCACACCACACACCACACATTACACCCTGCCACACCACACACCACACATTACACGGGTCTTTTCCGTTTGGCGTACAGCGCTAAAAGTAATTTTAATATAGATTTTTCTATGTATTTTTGTCCGTAGAATCAGAATATCACATTATTTTTTTGGAGAAATGAACAGTTTTCGAGTTATTTGCCTTTAAAGTTATTTTCTTCCTATCTATTACTGAAGGAATTCAAACTTTAAAAAGTCGTAATATTCAGTATTCCGTTTGCAAACCTTCAGCAGTCATGGAAACGCTTTGAAAATCCAATTCAAGGACTTTTTTTTTACTCTTGAAAATATGGGATAATGTTTACGAAAGCGCGTCGCCTCTGGTGCTGGCCGCGGCGAGGCTGCAGCGGGTGTTGCGAGAAATACCTCCTCGCTGAAATAAGTCACATATACATGAGGGGGGGGTCCAGGGAGGGGCGTAGCCCCCCCTGGTTATTAGGGGGGGTCGAGGGGGGCGCAGCCCCCCCGTTAGTAGGTCGTAAAGTTCGGTTGGAGTAGTTTAAATATGCTCCCCGACCCTAAGCCCTCTGCGAGCTATTTTGAGGCTAAGGCGGCTGCAGCGTAAAGGAAAATAACTTAAAAACTGTTCGTTTCTCCATAAAACGGTTGTCATATTCGGATTCTACGGACAAAAATACATAAGAAAATCTATATTAAAATTAATTTTAGCGCTGTACGCCAAACGGAAAAGATCCCATTACACCCTGCCACACCACACATTACACCCTGCCACACCACACACCACACATTACACCCTGCCACACCACACACCACACATTACACCCTGCCACACCACACACCACACATTACACCCTGCCACACCACACACCACACATTACACCCTGCCACACCACACATTACACCCAGCCACACCACACACCACACACCACACACACCCACACACCACACACCACACATTACACCCTGCCACCACACACCACACATTACACCCAGCCACACCACACACAACACACACCTGCCACACCACACACACACCCACCACACCACACATTACACCCCACACACCACACACCACACACCACACACACACCACACACCACACATTACACCCTGCCACACCACACATTACACCCTGCCACACCACACACCACACATTACACCCTGCCACACCACACACCACACATTACACCCTGCCACACCACACACCCACCCACACCACACACCACACACCTGCCACATTACACCCACACCACACACTACACCATCCCACACCACACACCACACATTACACCCTGCCACACCACACATTACACCCTGCCACACCACACATTACACCCTGCCACACCACACACCACACATTACACCCTGCCACACCACACATTACACCCTGCCACACACATTACACCCTGCCACACCACACACCACACATTACACCCCACACACCACACACACCCAGCCACACCACACACCACACACACCTGCCACACACACACACACACACCTGCCACACCACACAACACACATTACACCCAGCCACACCACACATTACACAATTCCACACCACACACCACACATTACACCCTGCCACACCACACACCACACATTACACCCTGCCACACCACACACCACACATTACACCCTGCCACACCACACATTACACCCAGCCACACCACACATTACACCCTGCCACACCACACCACATTACACACCACACACCACATTACACCCACACCACACACACCACACACAACAACCACACACACCACACATTACACCCTGCCACACCACACACCACACATTACACCCAGCCACACCACACATTACACCCTGCCACACCACACACCACACATTACACCCAGCCACACCACACATTACACCCAGCCACACCACACACCACACACCACCACACACACACCTGCCACACCACACACCACACATTACACCCAGCCACACCACAGTACACATTACACCCAGCCACACCACACACACCACATTCCCACCTCCCACACACCACACCAACCATTAAACCCAGCCACACCACACACACCACCCCACACCCAGCCCCACCACACATGACACCCCCCCACACCACACACCAAACATCACCCCCACACACAACACACACCACATTACACCACGACACACCACACACCACATTACACCCAGCCACACCACACACCACATTACACCCAGTCAACCACACCACACATTACACCCAGCCACACCACACATTACACCCTGCCACACCACACACCACACATTACACCCAGCCACACCACACACCACACATTACACCCAGCCACACCACACCACATTACACCCACCCACACCACACCACACATTACACCCACCCACACCACACATTACACCAAGCCACACCACACTCAAAGAAAAAAAAAAAAAAAAAGACGGAGTATTGTCCTAAACTGCAATTTTACCAAAGGCTCACAGAAGACGATAAGCACTTAATTATACACTCACCAGGAGAGGGAACTGCGTCACATTCCGAGGAGATGCAAAGATCCGTGTGGCCAAGCTCTCCGCGGCGGCCATCAAGTGTCGGCTCGGTGTCTCGACTCATCCTCTCGAACACCAGAGTCGTTCAAGGTTATTCTTTCGTTTTCTGATTTTCATTGTCTTATATAGGTTGTAAGGTGAGTTTGTGGCGAACACACAAAGCAAGCAAATCTCGTGCTTTTCCAGTAAATTTGTGAAAGAAGTCGAGAAAATCCACATTAGGCCGCGTCCATCCACGACGGCGGCGGTGAACCTACTGAGAAGTTGATAACCCCGTCTACTGCTTCAACGTTGCCAGATTATCTTAGTCACTACATTGTATTTACCGGTTTTTGACACTTAACTATTGCAATAAGATATAAAAAGTCAACCATTTCAACGATAAGTACAAATGAATCTAGTTTTTGAGGTGGAGGAGACATTTTTTTAGGTCTGAAATGAATAAAATATAAGACGCTGAGTACGACGATCTGGCAACTTTGTGCTGACGTGGCGAGGGTATTGTTGACAGGAACTTGTATTGCTGACAGAGGAACTTGCATTGACATAGGAACTTGTATTGACATAGGAACTTGTATTGACATAGGAACTTGCATTGACATAGGAACTTGTATTGACAGAGGAACTTGCATTGACATAGGAACTTGCATTGACATAGGAACTTGTATTGACATAGGAACTTGTATTGACATAGGAACTTGTATTGCTGACATAGGAACTTGTTTATCTGGCGTCTGACAAAGGAGGCTCTCCGTCCCTCGGCGGCAGAACAAGCCCATCTTTGAAGTACCATTATAATGCTAAGTTAGTTAATTGTCTTGTCTTTTTTTTTTTTTTTTTTTTTTTTTAGTTATATATTACGATTTTGTTTTTGCTCTGGTCTATTTCTAATCCATGTTCTCTACTGATGTCAGGGATTATTTTGATGAACCGCTGCGCCTTTTTTATCCTTATTGTTAGTCATGGGATCAGTTTGGAGACTGTAGTGGAGACAGCTGCTGCATCCTTGCCTTGTTCGATTTGTAACTTCCCTCGCGTTTGCTTTCATTTGAGAGAGAGAGAGAGAGAGAGAGAGAGAGAGAGAGAGAGAGAGTCGTTTAGTTTAGTAAGTCTAGTCTCATTCACAGACTTCAGTGTTAGTCATTCTCTCATCTTCCTAGTTTTTTCTTGGAATATTTTCAGATTCACACATGGGCAGTTACAATTTCCTTGGGTGCTTGGAAGGAAACAAAAACGTCCTAGATACTTTTTCCAGTTATATTAGGTTCTTGCTCCTTAAAAGTTACGAAAAATATAATGAAAAAAATGGACATAGTTATTTTCCATATGTTTTACTTCTCCTTTCATTATTTCCATTATTATAAAATAACGAAAAATGACAAGGAAACAAACACTCACTCACTAATTTTTGCTTCACTTAGAGTAACTGTCTTGTACCTTTTTCAGAGGCCAACGAAGACGACAAAAAAACTCACGTCGTCAGTACTTCCTCACACGGAGATTACCCTGCAACGTGTACTCACAAGTGGCGGGGGAGACGGTAAGAAAACCAAACAAATATTTCTTTCATGTATATTCTCTCAAAAAATAGGAAAAAGTGGGAACAGGAGTTGAGACAGGCGGTTTTAATTAACGTCACCCCTAAACGGCCTGAGGAGGACACGGGCAGAGCGAGGACTGAGGAACCCGGAGGTCTTGGTGAAGGGCCTCCGGGGTTGGGGTCGGGGCGGAGGGGGAAGAGTTCTTTGATACACATTCTACCACCAAAATGCATGGCACAGACGGCAAAGTATAACTGCATTAGCATTAGCATCAGTATTGGTAGTAGTAGTGAAAGGAGGAGGAGGAGGGAGAGAGGGGAAAGGGATGAAGTGGAAGGAGTAGGAGGGGGAGAAGGAGGAGGAGGAGGAGGAGGAGGACAAAGAGGAGACGGGATTGTCTGTTGAGTGAGTGAAAAATTGAAGAGTTTTACAGGTGGAAGTGGAGACAACCTCAGAGGTGACCCCGATCCAGTGTCCCCATTGTAAAAAATAGGCTTGATTAGGTTCCATCCGCGGCTACAAAATGACTCATATCACAAGGGCGGTGTTGGAGGGGCGTTGGCGATGGCAGCGTGTTACAATGAGGCCCACTTCTACATACAAGGATGGGGAGGAGCAGGAAGGGAGGGGGAAGAGTGGTGGAGGGAAGGGGCTGTGTGGGGTGGGTAGTGAGAAGGGTGGGGCAGTCTGGGGAGGCTGGTTGAGGTGAAGGGAGACAGCTGGTGAGGGGACAGACCTAAGTGAGAGGTATTATTGGGACACAGGTGTGGGGGGTGAGGGAGGGGGAAGGGTACAGTCATTGTACATAACCACTCATATGAGTAGAGACTTTATTTTTCTACAAGTACACGTGTTCTCTCAATATATAAGATTTTTTGCATTATATACTATCAGTGCACTCTACCATGACTTTGCAAGTCCAGTGGTTGTGAAAATCAGTGGCATTTGTTGTTCCTACCTCATTCAGATCAATGAAGAAAAACTTTTTTTCCAGCAGACTACGTGAGTGGAACCTTGGGTTGGCCAGGTGGCCGCTTAGATTATGTCAAAACACTTTCCAACCGTAAGATAAGTAAACATAACGCGTTGTAAGACAACAAGAGAAATTTTATTCAACACGTAGGCGTTAACAACGATAAGAACACTTATACACTCACTGGGGAGACTTGTAAGGACTGAACACACCAAAACAGAAACAAGGTTCTGTAATCTCGAAAAAAACTCTCAGCTGATATGGCGGCGCTAAGACACTTGGACCGTTCAGATGCGTGAGGGAGAGACTGGTGCACAGGGTCGACAAGGGAGGCACATCATCCTTTATTAGCTCTCAGGATCGCCAGCCTCACAAGATGAAACAACCGAAAATTTTTTCATCCTCTTCACACTGAACAAGAAGGAAACTTGGGGAAAACACCGGGCAGATAGACGCTGCCACCCACACAGCAGACAAAGCACAGGAAAAGTGGCGGAGAAAATAATGTTCTTCCACATTCTGCCGCACAAAGTGACGCCAACACTCCGCGTCACCGGGAATATTTACGAACAATATTTGAGGTTGACAGAAAAATAAATTACTTTACCCACAATACATAATGATCTGAAGACATTAATAATAACTCGGGCGACAGGACCATGTATTATGTTCGAAGCGTCTCCAACTAGCATTAGACTATATATTAAACTATTATTTCTTAAAAACAGATGGTAACCCACATGTAAGGCTAGAATAGGTTGTGCTTGACTGGTAACATTAGTCGGTATGGGCACAGGCCAGTCTCAGACAGTCGGCGACCTGAACCTGCGTCAGGAACAAATGACTGGATTCAACATCAGGAACAGGAAGTGACTCAACGCCTGACTCGGCTCACTGAAGTGACTCCAAACAGTGGCTGGGGCGCCGGCAGCCAGTTACTGCAACGACCCGTGACCCTCGTATAGATGTATGTACTAAATAATATTTATATAATTATATATATCTATGTAATATATTTAATAGAAAAGATATCTCTATAAGCGGACGTCACAGTAGAGTGTCAGGTGGAGGCTGCGGCAGGAAGGAGTGGGTACCCGGCCGGGCCCTTTGCAGTAACCGCCGTCCGCCTCTCCCCTTCAACCTTTCACTCGCTAATGGTAAATTTATAAAATTGTCTTCACATAGGAATTTGTTTTCCTTCAATAGCAACTCTCAAAAGATAAGTGTACAATATTCTTTCTTAATTCTTAAAACTGATGCGAACGAGACACGCCTGAACCTGCTCCGGCCACGGCAGGTGAAGCAAAGCGAGTGAAATCTCTCCTTTGGAGGTGTTGCCGCCGAAAGCTCAAGACGAAGGACAACGACAGAGCGACGCGACACACGCGGCACCGGGGACACCCCCCCGCCGGCAGGACGCGACAGAAGTCTGCCCTGGGCGACGGGTCAGCGCCCGCCCGTGGCGCGTATGCGTGCGCTGTGTATGCAAGTGTATAGGTTTCTGTATGCACGTGTATGTAAGTATGTACATGTATTGGCTGGCGAAGGGATCATAAGAGTGCAACCACAAACAAAATTCAGGACTAAAACATAACCTTAACCCTGGGATGTGGTGCGGAACACAGCACGTGACTTCGCTGAACACGCGGACTTCCACTAATATCTTCCGAATTAGGTTTGACTTTCAAGTCCATTTTTCTCGGATCGCCAAGGTAATAATAATTAATAATAATAATAATAATAATAATAATAATAATAATAATAATAATAATAATAATAATAATATGAAAAATGATAACAATAATATCAATGATAATGACAATAATAATTTCTAGAGTGTCTTTGGAGTCCCTGCAAGCCGGCATTCTCGGGCAGCGTGCGGGAGGGCGGGTGTTCGTGGAGGCCGTGGGTCTTATAGCTTATTAATGCAGATCTATGGAACCTAATGGCGAGTGTCAACATAAGATTAGCGGCACGGGGGGAGGGAGGCAGATGGAGGTGAGGGAGGAGGGGGCCTGTCCCCGGGCCTTCCTCCGCGGGGTTGGGGCAGGGGAGGTAGGCACGGGGCGGAGGGCCGGGCCTCTACTGACCTCCTGCCTCCCTCCCGCTTGGGTTGGAACAAGTGGACGTCACGTTGAAGATACTTTAAAACACTGAATATTTGACACGAAATGACACATAATACTGACTAAAAACAGAAAAAGGCAAAAACAGTGACCAGACGACGTTAAAATTGGGACACCAGATGAACCGTGGAATGGGCTGGGGCTGGGGGCTTGGGGGCAGGGGGCGGGAGGGTGTGCAGCCGTCATGAACAATAATGGAAAAAAAACTGTGTTGGCGGGCTAAGTCGGGCGCCGTGTTGGAGCTGCAGGTATTCAGGACCCACACACAGGGAAGGATCAGCCGCGGCGACTCTCGGGAAGGACCTTGCACACACACACACACACACACACACACACACACACACACACACACACACACACACACACACACACACACACACACACTCTCTCTCTCTCTCTCTCTCTCTCTCTCTCTCACACACACACACACACACACACACACACACACACACTCGCGGGTCACATTACCACCGCAAGCACCGTCCATTTAATTAATAAATGCATTAAATCCGGCCTTGGTCAAAACAGTCGTGACTGATGCAGTGAACCAAAGGCACAGGAAGGGCCGATCGGTAAGACAAATGAAACTGATCATTAGAACCGGAAGTGGACGTAAAAATGCGACAAAACTAAGATTTATCTTTTTTACGTCATCTCTCTAGAGTTAGGATTTAAATGAACTGAAAGGAAATTAGATTTCAGTGTGTCATGGCCGGCAAGACTGTCTGTCCCTTTGGTCGCCATGACTGGGTGAGGGGCGGCAGTGCCTTCTTGGTGTGTGTGTGACTCGTGCGGGAGGAAAGGTCAAGTGGATGTCAGGGTCACGGCGGCGACCCGGTGGAGGGGAGGTGGGCAGTCCGGGCGAGCGGGAGGGAGGCAGCAGCAGGGAGGAGTGGGCAGGGGAGGCATTGGGGGAGGGGAAGGAATTGTGCGACGCGCGACTTTCAAGGTATAAAAAATATCATTTCATCACACTCTAACCCTACACCTCACACACCTGTGCACGGAACAGGCTGACTTAGCGGCTTCACGGAGCGGAAAGGAAGAAAGGGCGACCAAGAGGAAGACGAGGATGAGGTGGAGTGCAGGGTGGAGGAAAAGTGGTGGAGATAAAGGGGGATATGAAAGAATAACAATAGATAGAAACTGCCACCAGCTAGCGACGCCAAGGAACAGGAAGGATGAGGAGCGCGTAAGTCACACTTACGCGCCACAACCCGATCGGCGGTCGCCTTTTACTGCTGCTGCTTTTTGCTGCTGCTGCTGCTGCTGCTCACGGCTGCCGGACTGAGCCGGGACAAGAGGACCTTCTGGTCGCGTCTTGTTGCGACTGGAGGAGCGTAGAGCACTAATTACCTACAGGGTTTTGTACAGTTACCTATGCAAAAGGTAAGGCCGACAATATTGTATATCAGACTAACCTATGTTGACTTAAAAGTAATTACAAAAATACGTAATCAAGCTTTACTGAGCTTAGACTATAAACAATAGTTTTATTATTCTTCCTCCAAAACCTTTCTTTCTTTTCCGTTAAAATCACAGAATGACTAGTTTGTCAAGGCGTTGTGCCAAAGTGACAAGTCTAACAGCCGCATCGGCCTGCGCGCCGAGCGGCTTTACCATCCACCTCACTCTATGTACCAATTGTCAGAAAATAATGTAGTCTTCCTGCTTGAAGAGTAACTCTGTGAACATATGATGAGTACGTAAAGTACGTGTGCACGCGCCACCGCTGCTTCAGCACGCGAGCAACAGGAGCCCTCCGGGGAGCCGCGAGGGGCGGATCCTGACTGAGACTCGCTGCTGGACACACCCGGAGGTTGTCTGGGGCGGTCTTGATTGCTAATGGCTGAGCGTGTCGTGGGGACAACAGCGACCCAGACGGGGCGGAGGTCGCGGAGATAAACATGGTGTACAGGACCGCCTGTGGCTCCGGGGGCCAGTGCGCCCAGGGGCGAAAGACCCTTCACCATCGTCTGGTGATGACCGGGGAAGAGGGGCGGTGGAGGGGCAGCTCCTTACGCCCGTGGCAGTAAGATGAAGACTTCAGGATCTCCAAGAGGTTCAGAAGGGGAGACTGGAGACGAACATGTTCTCTATGAGCTGAGGGGCAGGGACCAAGTCTTCCAATTTAAGGTAGAAGATTCGCTGAAGTCCCTGCACGGACAGCGACCGGAGTTCCGGCAGCTTACCCAAGATCCGTGAGAAGTAGTGGGGCTTCTTCTGCGCCTCGGCGTTGTACGTCACGTGGTCTCTAAGGGAGCTGATGATCTTCATTTGCAGCTGCTCCACCTTCTTGGTGTCCTTGAGGCCGTGTCGCTCTGCGGGGAGAGGATTGTCATCATATCTGGCAATGTTATGCTTCTGAGGCATAAGTTTCCCTTGACTTTTTTCGACAAATAATCATTTTGGTTTAATCGAACATTCACAGAGGAAAAAGTTTGTCAATTCTTGTGATCACAATCGATTAGTATAAAAAGTAAAGTAATATTCATAATAGGTAGACTTTATGGCTTTATTAACTTACCTGTAATGATTGTCAGTGCCGATAGGCAAGCAAATGCAGAAATATCCAACTCCATTGCTTTTAAAGAGGAAGAAAAGTCAAGGATGCCCTGCAACCACTCGCCGAAGGAACGGTCGCACTGTGACCGGTGGAGGACTCGTCCATTGTCAAACACGAACTTGGGGTCGTCAGGATTATTTCTGTAGCGAGAGAACGCGAGTTGATAATCAGAATTCTAGTGAAACATTGCGTCAAAGCAGCACTCAATAGATTCAAATAGAATTATTTGAAAAGTGTATTTGACATCGAGTGAGTACTTACACGAGTCTGTAGGCAACTCTCAAGACGAAGAGTTCGAGGGAGGCAGACTGGAAGAGAAGGTCCTGGTCCTCGCGCGCCAGGTCATGGTAGCCAGGGATCTTCTCTGCGAAGTGTCGGATGACCTCGATGCTGGAGGTCAGTAGGGAGTAGAACTGCTGGATTCGCTCTGCCTCGGTGGAGGGTGACTCAGCGCCGCTAGTGGGTTCGCGGTACTGAGAGTAGTCCAGGTTAGCGAGGTCTGGAGTGGTGTCCACGTGGGCACGCACGAGGGCGGTGATGAGAGACACGGGTGGTGAGGGAGGAGATTCCTGGGGGCTTTTCGGCTTGCTGGGCAGACGGCCACGGCGACCTTTCAAACTGTCTGTTCTGACCACTTCCTTCACCATACCGACGACCAGACACTTCTGGAAGCGGCAAAACTGACACCGATTACGGCGCCTTTTGTCTACGGGGCAGTTTTTGTCCGCAAGACATACATACTTAGCATTTTTCTGGACGGTACGCTTGAAGAATCCTTTGCAGCCTTCACATGTACGGACCCCGTAGTGCTGGCAGGCGGCTGTGTCGCCGCACACTGCACACAGCTGTGCTGGAGACTGTGGCTTCTGTTCAGAGGCTGGTCGGATTGCGGAGGACATAGGTGATGGGTGAAGCCTCATGAGAGCCGGGTCGATGTGCTCAACGGTCGTCTTGCGGCCAAGGAAAGACACAGAGGGTGTGCTGGAGGTGGAGGCCGCTCCCATTTCGGTGTAGTGGTGCGAAGTGGAGGGGCGGATGTACTGTTCAGGGGGCAGGGGCTGCAGAGGGTCGTAGGTGGGGCCAGCAGGGTAGAATTCGCCACCGAAAGCCTTGGCTGAACTGCTGTAAGCATGGGTGACAGGCACGGAGGGGCTGGGGTAGGGCGCAGGGCGGGAGTACACTTGCGAAGGGTGGGGGTAAGCCTCGAAGGGTGGGGCAGGCTGGGGCTGCTGCTGGGGGAGTTGAGGCTGCTGTTGCTGCTGCTGTTGCTGCTGTTGTTGTAGCTGTGGCTGTTGCTGGTGCTGCGGGGAGGCCTGAGTGAAGGTCTGGTGGGCTGGAGGAGGCTGCGGGTATTCGACGGGTCTGCCATCGTCAGTCTTGAAGGTGAACACATCAGCGCCAAGCGGCCTGTATCTGGGGGAGTAAGTCTCCTGAAAGCTGGGCAGAGCGGGGGCTCCTCCCTGACCGGCTGATGAAGCAGGCGTGGATGCTGCGTGGCCGGGGGACCTAGGCGGCGAAGTCTCAGCGTGGGGGTGGGTGATGACAGGCTTCAGGTCTTCCAGGGGCTGCGGCGCTAGCAGATACTCGGCTTGGAAAACGTCACTGAAGGGAGTTTCGCTGCCTCCCTCGCCGTAACTCGGCGTGGGCGTGGCCGTGAAGGCCGACCCCAATTTAAACTCATCGCTGGTCGTCCCACCTAGAGAGTCGTCACCGAAGTTAGGGGAGAGGCCGTAGGATGCGGTCAGCGCTTCAGCCACACTCGGGTGGAGAAGTGACTGCTGTGGGAGGGAGAGAAAGACACGTTAGTGGAGCTAAAACAATTTCCTTTCCCCACACACAAAACACTTATTTCCCCACGCACATACACATACGCACACACACTCATCCTCCTACACAGATCATGCGTCATCATGCACTGACACGATGAGACAGAATAAGAAAGAAGAGAAAAAGATGAAAGTGTGCGAGCAAGAGCAAACACGAGCAATACTGATATGCGGCAGCAGCAGTAGCAGCAGCAGCAGTAGCAGCAACTGTCATGCAGTGTGCGAATGGGCATGAGGGACCCCAGCGGCCACGGCGTAACACGGGGCGCTGCGGCTGGTCGCCGGCTACACTGTGCCGCAGGACAGTGGGTGCGGGCGTGATGGTGCGTACCGGCTCTGACGACGGGACAACGCTGCTGCTGGTGCCCTCCTCAGGCCGCTCCTCCGAGCTGACCAGCGTGGCGCTCACGGGCGGCGAAGGAGCATCGCTTGTGAGCAGGACGGGCGTTACAGAGATGGGCGTGGAGGTGATGGAGGGGGGGAGGGTGGAGACCACCACGAGGGCCTGGGAGGTGGTGATGCTGAGGTTCACTGGGAGGAGAGTGGCCAAGGAGTGGGGTGGAGAGGGTGACCTGCTGGGCGGCTTGTCCTCCATGGCGGGGTGCGGGGGGGTTGAGTTGGTGGTGGCGGGGCCGCTCTCCTCCAGTTCTCGACCCATCAGTGCTGGCGGCGGCCCGCCCCGGCACACCCACGAGGGTGGGTGGCGGGCGGCGGATCCCCAGAGCCACGCCCGCGGTAAACAGCTGCCTCAACACTCTGCTGCGTCGCCCCACTTCAAAAGGATTATTGATATGGTGTGTGGAGGGTGGGGCCAGCCCCGCCGCCCCCACGCTCTCCACCACCTCCTCGAAGCTTGGGTTAAAACTGACTTTAATGGCTCCCACAGCAGCATGAGATATACAAGGGGAAAAAATGTCACTGATTCAAAAGGTGAAAAAATCAACTTTTTATGAATGTAATTATCAACATTTGCAACAACTAGGATTCTTTCAAACCAGTTATGTCTCTGTGTTCTCTCAGTGGTGAACCAACACGAGGGAGAACTAAGGCGAAAAGCGGCGTGGGTGCCTGGCGATGCTTCCAATTGCTGCTACTAGCGGCCAGCGTGCTCCTGCCCTGTCTGGGTCACGCGCACACACACACACACACACACACACACCTAAAATATCTTTGTCTCTCTCTCTCTCTCTCTCTCTCTCTCTCTCTCTCTCTCTCTCTCTCTCTCTCTCTCTCTCTCTCTCTCTCTCTGTCTGTCTGTCTGTCTGTCTGTCTGTCTGTCTGTCTGTCTGTCTGTCTGTCTGTCTGTCTGTCTGTCTGTCTGTCTGTCTGTCTGTCTGTCTCTCTCTCTCTCTCTCTCTCTCTCTCTCTCTCTCTCTCTCTCTCTCTCTCTCTCTCTCTCTCTCTCTCTCTCTCTCTGTGTGTGTGTGTGCGTATGTGTCTGTCTCTCCCCTTGTCTCCGCCCTTCCTCCCCTCATCTCTCTCTCTCTCTCTCTCTCTCTCTCTCTCTCTCTCTCTCGTCTGGGTGTGCTGTCCCCGAGTGTGCCGTGCTGGGCCGCGCCGTGGGCCTCGACATGCAGGTGTGCGGGACAGGTGTGTGTGCAGGCAGGTTGGCAAAATAAACGACAGGTGGGGAGGGGGGTGAAGTGCGAAGCCGAGGAGGGGAAGGAGGGGATAGATGAAGGAAAAATAACAGGAAATAAAAATACTGAAAATAATATACTAATGCTAATGCTACTATATAATAAATGTATGGATAATTTAGAAACAATAATACGTAAATAAATGATAGAAAGAGCGTAGGAAATGTGCTCAAGGATTCAATGCCACGTGCAGGGTCATTCACAAACACACACACACGCACACGCACACACACACGCACACGCGCACGCACGCACACACGCACACACATTCACATCGTGCAAATTAAGCGCTACAGGTGCAGCTACAGGGAAGAAAACGAGAAAAAAAAGAAAAAAAATATAGAAAACATGAAATAAACGTGAAAAATAATAAAGGCTAATCAGAAAAAATAGGGCTTATAAAAAACAAAAAACAAAAGACAAAACAAAAACAAACAAACAAATAAAAAAGAAGTCTTGAGAGGCAGGTGTTTTTATTGAGGTAAAGATCATTTTGGTGTCAGTATAAGTTAGTGAAAAGGAGTTCGGTTCCTTATACATTAGGGCAAAGGGGATTGAACACTAAGTAAGTTACGTCTCTTATACGATCACGGTGCTATGAAGGAGGAGGAGGAGGAGGAGGAGGAGGAGGAGGGAAAGATAAAGAAGAAGAAGAGGAAGAGGAAGAAAAGTAACAGTTGTGGAAAATAGACATCCAAGGCGAAGACTGAGGATAAGTAGAAGAAAGAAGAAAAGGAGGAGGAGGAGGAGGAGGAGAAAGAAGAGGAAGGAGAAGGGGAAGGGAGAAGGAAGGAAGGGGCGGGAGGGGGTGATAAGGTTTCTTGCTCCCCTTCCCCTCGTCAAGAAAGTACCTCCCCCTACCAGGACTCGAGGGGAGGAAGGGGCTGGCGTGTTGCAGGATATCATGACAGGAAATTAATAATCCAGAAAGTCAGGCATACTCAGCGAAGAGGAGGAGGAGGAGGAAGAGGAGGAGGAGGAAGAGGAGGAGAGGGATGAAGGGGATGGAAGGGGTGAACAATGCTATATCTTCATCTAACTTTCTCTATGTCTATCTACTTATCTATCTATCTATCTTTTTTTGTGTATCTATTGAGCCGAGACCAAATGACTTATGGATCTGCTTTCCCTTCTAGTCACACAGCAGGCAGCCGGTCCTATGTCTCTAATAAATCGTAGCCGCTGACGGGCATTCTCTAGTCTGCTATTTATACATTTGCTAACCTGCCTCTGTCTGCGTCTTACTTCGTTTATCTCTTGAGGTCGATCGAGGTTGGACTTTCCACTCTTTCCTAACGCGGGACTCCTTTTTATTCTAGGTCTTGCAACTGTCGTGTTTACTTGAGGTGGAAGACAAGTGATACAGACAAAACGCTCCCTGAACTCTTCCATATTCTTCGATCTTCCACAATGATGAAAACAAAACTAAATCCCTAAACCTTATGTGAACAGTTAGTTACCCGTTACTTGTTCTGTACGATGATTTCTGTAAGCTAACCCTTCCGATGATATTTTCTACCTTGTCTGTGGCGCAAGAAAATACCGAGTAACTCCATTAACTTTATCCAAACAGTTAGTTACCCGTTATTTGTTCACTACGATAATTTCTATAAGCTAACCCTTCCGATGATATTTTCTACCTTGTCTGTAGTGCAAGAAAATACCGAGTAACTTTTCTGCCGTTCCAAAAATAGGACAGTTTCTCATCATCGTTCAGTCGCATCGCTTTTACCTGGGAATGGGAAGCAAAATAGTGGAGTCACCTTTGCGGAGACACTATCGTCATCGCCGTCACCCTCATCACTATCGTCAGCGTCACTGTTATCGTTAAGCCGTAATTTGACAACACACTGCGGTACCCAAGTGTCAGAAACCAACTGGCTCTTTTTTTTAGAGAGAGAAAGAGAGCGAGAGCGAGAGGGAGAGAATTTGACAACACACTGCTGTACCCAAGTGTCAGAAACCAACTGGCTCTTTTTTTTAGAGAGAGAGAGAGAGAGAGAGAGAGAGAGAGAGAGAGAGAGAGAGAGAGAGAGAGAGAGAGAGAGAGAGAGAGAGAGAGAGAGAGAGAGAGAGAGAGAGAGTGAGAGGAGAGAAGAGAGAAAAGAGAGAAAAGAGAAGAGAGAAGAGAGAAGAGAGAGAGAGAGAGAGAGAGAGAGAGAGAGAGAGAGAGAGAGAGAGAGAGAGAGAGAGAGAGAGAGAGAGAGAGAGAGAGAGAGAGAGAGAGAGTGTGTGTGTGTGTGTGGAGGAAGGAGAGCAGCAACAGCAGTAGGAGCAGCAGCAGAAGCAGGAGCAGGAGGAGTAAGGAAGGAGACACCGAGAGGGAGGAGGGAGGGAGTCAGAGCGGGAAGTAGGGAGGGAGGGAGGGAGAGAGGGGAGGGAGATGGTGGTGGCGGGTGGAGCCATGGTGGAGCTCACTCTCTCTTCACCTCACGACAGAATCCACTTTTTTTCGCCGTGGAGTGAGCCTGCCACCCCGTCCCTTCCCTCAACCCTCTCTCTCTTCCCCGTACCTCCACCCTTTCCCTCTCTCATCCGACAGTACCTCCTCCCTCTTCTTCATCTCTTCCTTCTCCTCCTCCTCCTAGTCCATCCCTCTCTCCCTTCTCTTTCTTTCAACCACATAATTGGCAGACGTCAGATGAGTGAGTTGTTTTGCTTCACCTGTCTCTACCTGTCCGTTGCATCCGTCACCGCACCGCCCCCTCCCTCCCACCACCACCGCCGCTTCCCCTCACCACACGTATCGCTTCCCCTTGTCCTGCCCCACCACTCAACAAGTCGAACAGATCTACAACACAAAAAGCTGGATACCAACTTTCACCCTCAGTCCCTTTCCTTCTTTCTCCTCCTCCTCGCCCTCCCCTCCACGTCTTCCGTCTCGTCGGGGCACACGTCCTGGTCCCGCCCCGAGCTGCCCCGCCCCGCCCCGCCCCGCCTGGTGGACAATGATGCTATTGTGAGGCTGGGCCGCCGCGGCTCCTGCCATCTTTGGCCGCGTCGATATTAATTTCGATCAATGATTTGCAAGAAACTGATAATTGTTGTGCTGTGGTCCCTCTCGCCTTCCTCCCTTCTCTCTTTTCTCTCCTCTTCTCCACTCCTCCTCTTCTTGCTCCCCCTTTCTTCCCGTCTCCTTGATGCTTCCCGCCCTCATCCTTGGCTCTCCTCTTCCCCCGCGGCCGCTCTCTCCCGCCCCTTTGACCGTCACACACACGCACACACACACACCTGTCTGCCTGCCTGTCCTCAGCGTGGCAAGGAAGGCGAGCGACGGGCAGCGAGACGGAGGGAGGACCGCCGCCCACGCCTAAGGGGACGAGGGGTGATCGGCCGCTCTCGTGTCCCAAACAATATGAAAACCTTGAGCGGCAGCGCGCGGCCACGGCAAGACAGCGAGACGGCGACCCGCGATGACCTCCCTTGATACGTGGAGGCTGCTCATTACCGATCCTACAAGATAATGACTCGTCCGCAAAAACTGACCCCCTTCGGACTGCAGTTCCTCGTCTTCGCTTATCGACGGAACTTTTTTTTTATTTCCTTATAATCGAGAGCTTCTTAGATCAGGTGGTACGAGGCTCAGGTGGCGGGCGGTGAAGGGCGGGGCGGAGGGGTGTGTCGGGGTGGGGTGGGGAGGAGGAGGGGTGTACTTACTCTCTCCTCTCTCAATTTCTCTCTCTCTCTCTACCTATGTCTTTGTTTCCCGCCCACCTGCACTCACACCCTACAGTCCTCGCCGCCACTCACACACGGAGAGGAAAAAAAAAATAATAATCGAGAAGGAGGAGCAAGGATATGTGTAAATTTTATACTCCGACCTCACAGCAACTTTCATTGGCATGGGGCCACGGAGAACCACACCCTGCCAGGCGCAAGCAAGCAAGCATCCCCCCTCCCCTTCCCCGGCCGCCCCGCCCCGCCCCACCCCTCTCACACCCTTCACTCGTCCCCGCTCCCCCAAGGTCTTCTCGGCAAGCCACTCGCAGCCTCAGCTTTTCCTACATCAAGTGTCTGGATGTTAACCGAGACGCCCTGGCGATGTGAGGCGACGGAGGACCCCCAATGGTGGTCTCCGGGAGCGTGCCTCAGTGTGACCGAAGACGCTGCCAGACTGAAGGAACAAGAATCTGTGTCTGCGATCTCGGAAGTGACTGTCTCGCTAAGGACACGCCTACTAGTTTTGCTTCCCATCCACGTCCGCGACTTCAACTAAAGAGGAAGTAGCGCCTCTGACGGTCGACGCAAGAACCACGTTAAGGAGAGGAGACCTAGACGGCTCTACCTCGCCTTCTCCTCTCTGACCTACATCCTGCACGCGCTTGGCTGCCCTCACTCCCTGCTGCGTGACTCTCTCCTAACGCGGTGATGATGCTACTCCCTTCCATGGGCACTACGCTAATCTTGCTACAGGTACATGGAAAAGTCGCCCTACAGCGGCTCCTCTACAGTTCAGGCACGTGCTGTGTGTCGCATGGAAGCTGTCTCTACGTGGTGCAACACAACAGTACACATTCAAGTTGTTACATCTACTGACGAGATGCTGACGAAGCTACACAGACGTGACGGAACTGTAAAGGGGGACTAAGGGGGAAGGTGATGGTGGCTGCCAGTGACGTCAGTACAGACGCCACTGGTAGAGAACAGAGACGTAAGAGTGGTGCTTACCTGAGGCTGGAGGACGAGCATGTTGTGGGCGTGGGTGTGGGGCGGCGTGAAGGCTGGGTGGGGCACGGCGGGCGTGTCGTCTGGCGGGAGGGGGCTCTCCTGCGTCACGTCCACGCCTGAAACACGAGGCTCGTCAGCACGGCGTGCACACAATACACACACACACACACACACACACACACACACACACATACACGGATATCAATATTTTCTCAGTGAAGAACATTCATTATCTACGGATCATTCTCCTTGGTAAGCAAAACAAATGTATAAAGTAAACAAACGTTTTGGTTCAATTTCCAATAAACATATTTCCAGAAATATATGTATAAAAAAAAGTCCTTCGGATAAACAAGTTGGTAAAGAGTTAATGATCCACTTCCTGGCTACTTCAGGAAAAGTTTTGTCCCGGAAACAAAATTGAGGCGGACGTGTGGTAGTTAAGGCGGTGTTTGTCCCGACAAGTCCTGCGGTGGTTGCGGGACTCGCCGCCCCAGGCTGGTGCCCGCCAGCTGAAGAGAGCAAGGCTTCAGCACGCCCTTCCCAAGATTAAGTCAAATGGCAAAACCAAGATGCTTCGTTCCTTCGGCTGAGCATCGCGTGCGGTCCTCGAGACGCGTGTATCACTGATAACGAGCGACCAGAGTAAGACTTCTATTTCACAAGACTCCAACTCCAACTCTGAGAGCACGCGGAATGATCAAAACAACTTCGGCCTCGTGTGGTGAGGCTCCGTTGCGACTCACTTTCCGTATGACTGAGTAGCTGACACAGGGCAGGCGTGAGGAAGGGCCACTCACCAAGGAGCTCCCGAATAAGTTCCTCGATGGCGGCGTCAGCGTGAAGGAGTGGGCGGGAGTGGAGCTGCATGGCTTGGGTGGCGCTCATAGGCACCTTCACGACTGAGCCGCTGTCAGTTCCCCGCGACACAGCTGCTGCCGTGACGCGCTGTCTGTGGTATGTCGTGACGTAGCCGTGACGACGATGCTGACGCCATTGTCGTAAATAGTGATAAGGGAAGCATTTCAAGAATCCAGCCGGCACAAAGAGGTATTTAAGGCCCACAAAGACGAACATGCGACTATACATAAACAAGTTATTTTCGGGGTAATATGATATCAATTACATGAACGGTTATATACTAGGCGATGCAGGTGGCCGTCTATAATTGCTGGGGCTTCTGGAACACCTGAGCGGCGGTGAATAGTGGGCCTTGAATGAACGATTGACGCCCACGACTAAAAGAGATTATCGGTGACGTGTAATCGCTGGACAGAGGCGTTATGGGAATCAGAGATAACATAGATCTGTTCCTTATCGTTGGTATCTCGCCGTTATCAGACCTGTGAACCGACAAGAGACTCGGTAATCCTTCCTGTGGAACTATCTCGTGAGAGGTAAGCAAGTCAGGCTGTTATCAGGGTCTTGTGGTTTCACGCTCACTACTGTTTGCTGCCTAACCTCTACTGTCCTGCAGGTGACTAAAAAATAAAAGAGCTGCAGAGAGATGTTCCTTAAGTGTTTACGAAATGAAGCTCCAGAGTCGCTTGTGAAGAAGACGAAAGTTCTGAGCCTCACACTTGGTACGTCTCTGATGCCTAAAAACGTTTCTCTATGGCCCGCTTTGAGTTATATAATCGTAAAATCTGATCGGACAAATGAGATGATATATAGCGCACCTTTTAATCCTCTACAGGTGAGGTAAACCATTCATTATCCTATTCCACCACGCCGTCGTCCCTTCAATGGGCAAGTAATGACAGTCTCTCCCCACAGGTGTTTCTCGCCCAACGCCAATCAATCAACAGCGAAAGCTAATCATGAAAAGGACTGACAAGACCAATCAAACCCTGCAATTAATGACGATAAGGAGGAGTGTCAGGCCAGCTCAATGGGTTCTCGATGACTCCTCGCCACTCTGACCCACATAAACGTCAAGAATTTTTTTTTTTTGTGGAGTAATTCAAACATGGCTTTTGCTCTCCGTAGAACTTTTCAATGAGTGCGAGAAGCGTTTTTAAGATTCCAATAATATGCGGATCCTTGAGTAGCAATTATAACTGTAGTGTTTTCTTGATTCCTTGTCTTCAGCACGGCCGGCTGGAAGCGAAGAGCGGGCGAGGCAGCTGCCGCGACCCTCCCGCCGACGGTACACTTACCTTCGGCATTCATGGCAAGTAAGTGGCTGTACGACCCCAGGTGGAGGGCGACGCACGGCAGCATGCTACGGGCTGGCAGGACGAGGCAGCCTTACACTACTCAAGGAGGCTGTGCGTCTCTATGGCGGCCCAAAACTTGGCACGATTGACCCTTACACAGCGGTAGAGGGCCGCTGCATCCTAGCATCCAGATATTGGATATTTTTCTGTGTTTTTTTACAATTTTCAGGCTCGTCTGCCGGGTGTAAGGGAGCGTTCACGACATCCTCTTGATTGTTCAGCGATCAAAGAGCCTCGAGGGATGCTTGTTCACGTACACAGCAGTCTTTCAAGATGAAACTCTCACCGGAAACTAAGAAGTGTGGAAAATGGACAGGAATTGTCCCGTCACACCTGGATGAGCGTGGCCTCCAGCCCACCTGGACGCTCTCAGCCTGACGACGTGTGCCTGAACTAATGATGACGGTAACCGATGACGCGAATAGTTCTTTAAGTGGCGGAACTCGATGGCCAGTGACTCGAGGTCGGGACTCGAGCGTGGGTGGTGCCTTGCGCCGGCCACCTGCTGGGTCGTGCGGGCCGGAGAGCGGACTCAGTCTTCCCTGTCGTCGTCGCTGCCGCCGTGATTGAGCCACCGTCCCCGCCGACACACGCGTACAATTTGAGAGCCGCCGCTGCTCGCCGTCGTATAAAGGGCGACTCGGCCCTCAAGGGAACACGGCGTAGGTACGCTGGCATTTCGCGGTTGCTTGTTTTAATCTGTTGACGAGATATTAGGGCGCCAGTTTTGTCGCGTGGCGAGTCCGCTATTGTTGCGGCTCGGCGCTGCGCGACGCCCCTCCGCCTCCTCACCCGATGAGGGTTTCCGAAGGTTTCGTACGGGAAGATCGGCAGCGCGTCGCTCCGCGTGCCGCGAAGTATTCTAATTGGATCCTAAACGAAGTTTACGGCAAACTCGAAAGATGCAATTCTTACGAAAAAAAACATATATAAACCACTAACCACCGCCTGTCCGGTGCGTGTCGCTGCGGTACCTCAGGTAAATGCGGGCTCTTCCATCACCGGTGTGAGCGAAAGTAGGCGGGACCGTCCTCTAACCGGTTAGGGCGTGTCGGGGCCCTCAGGGAACACCCGCTGAATGAGCCCCGTTACGCACGGCCGCCGCCCGCTACCCCCCGCCCCCCACCCGCCGCGGCGCCGCGGCCCCGCTGCCGCTCACGCTCCAACTCCAAATTCACGAATCTTCTGGGAAATCGTGAGCAAACGTTTCCAAAGCAGGAAGCAGAGACACGACTGCCGGGCATCACGGCACCTAAAAAGGTTCAGTGGCGCCGTGGGAGTCACATTAGCGGGGTCGAGGCGTGATCATATCGTCTGTTGAAGGGTTATTGTCTCTACTGTTGAGGGTGTCGCATCCCCGCCGCCCCCACACAATAACGCTGCTCAATTAAGGCGGCGGGAAAGACGACTCCCTCCTTGATTGGTTAAAAATGAGTGATTAGAATGAATCGCGGGAACCTCAATCCCTTGGTCTGATTTTTTCCCAGCTTGTCACGTGGCGGGGCGGGGAGGGGCAAAGGGGAGACTGGGGAAGGGAATGTACGGGACAGTAATTACGAAGCACAACGGGGCTGAACAAGGGCAGGCGTGTGTTTGGAAAGATTAAAGCGTTCATGTTGGAAAAATCTCTTGTTACCAATTTTAATATACATATATATATATATATATATATATATATATATATATATATATATATATATATATATATATATATATATATATATATATATATATATATATATATATATATATATATATATTATTTTATTTTATTTCCTAGAGGATGGATATCTTTACAACATAATATTTACAGAGGAGAGCTAGGCCAATAAATTTGTGAGGGAAAATTAAGTAAAAAGAACATAATTATGAAAGGACGCGCGCGGTTAAAAACACAAGCATACAGACAGACCCCCACACACACCCACTCACACACACCCGCAAACCCACGCACAAAAAACCGGTTCCTGGCCGCCACTCTTCTTTTTCCCTAATAACAGCATTCTTTAAGGGATGAACGTTTGTCCTGCTGGTTTCCGCCATTCTAAGCGACGAGAGAGAGAGAGAGAGAAAGAGAGAGAGAGAGAGAGAGAGAGAGAGAGAGAGAGAGAGAGAGAGAGAGAGAGAGAGAGAGAGAGAGAGAGAGAGAGAGAGAGAGAGAGAGAGAGAGAGAGAGAGAGAGAGAGAGAGAGAGAGAGAGAGAGAGAGAGAGAGAGAGAGAGAGAGAGAGAGAGAGAGAGAGAGAGAGAGAGAGAGAGAGAGAGAGAGAGAGAGAATTGCATGACGAGGTAATTTTGGATGTCCTTTCGGCTGTGTGTGTGTGTGTGTGTGTGTGTGTGTGTGTGTGTGTGTGTGTGTGTGTATGTGTGTGTGTGTGTGTGTGTGTGTGTGTAAAGATACGCGTTTTTGGTCACTTTGCTACATTAATTACGCGCACGTGTCTCCATTTTCTCCTCCTCCTCTTCCTCCTCCTCCTCCTCCTCTTCCTCTTCCTTGACTTTCTTCTTCACACACATACAAAAAAAAAAAAAAAAAAAAAAAAGGTGGACAAACTTTCTTTTGATCAAGCACAGAAATAATACTTAAATCCAAACGTTTCCAAACCCCAAATTACAAACTCGAATATAAGATCAAATAATTACTAATGTTTATGCTTTCAGTTTCACTCTTTACTTCTCTTACTGGACCTCGCTTCATATACGGCTATCGACACACCTGTTTGAATTCTCTCTCTTTCTTTATTATCGCTCTACCTATTCCCCTTTTCCTCGTGTCGTAGGTGAGTTTTTATTAGTATACCTGTGATAAGTTTGCAGGTAAAGGCTTAGGTAATCAAAATAGAATTACCTGTGTATCCTATTTTATCTCCTAGTTCTGTTTTTCATCTTTTTCTCTCCCTGGTTCTTTCTTATCTCTTTCTCTCTTCTTTTTTCCTCCTCGTCCCTCTTTCTACTTTTAAGGGTTGTATTGCGAGAGAGAGAGAGAGAGAGAGAGAGAGAGAGAGAGAGCAAGGCAGCAGGGTCGTTAAGATTAGCCCGAGGCGTGGCCAATCACTACCACGCACGCTTGATTTATGTAACGATGAGCCTCCAATAATATTTTTCATCATGATCTCTGGCTATAAATGTACACACACACACACACACACACACACACACACACGTACGCCAACGCTAAGATTCAATTCCTCAAGAGCTTAATTTTCTTGACTTATTCATGTAAATTAGAAGGAAATGGTGGAGGAAAAGATATTGAACAGCACGACTCTCTCTCTCTCTCTCTCTCTCTCTCTCTCTCTCTCTCTCTCTCTTTCATGTATTGATTATTATCAAAGCGGTTCCTATTTTGGAGTTACCTAATAGGAGAGAGAGAGAGAGAGAGAGAGAGAGAGAGAGAGAGAGAGAGAGAGAGAGAGAGAGAGAGAGAGAGAGAGAGAGAGAGAGAGAGAGAGAGAGAGAGAGAGAGAGAGAGAGAGAATTTGAACGCTACCACAGTAACGATCCCACCTGAGAAAACCATCTGAGGAGAGATAGGAAATGCGCCTGAAGACCTGCCTCTGGCCTATCTCGCACACGCACAGGTATACACACGCACACGTAAACACACACACACACACACACACACACACACACACACACACACACACACACACACACATACACACACACACATACAGCCATTGCCAGTCGAGTTCTTACAGCTTATACCCATAAAGGGACGCGGGAGGAAGGCAGCCCCGTAATGCCTCGAGGGAAGGGACGCAATGGTTCGTGCGTCCGAGAGCCCGCGGTCACTGCACGACGCTTGCCTCTGAGTATCGTTGACTGGCTGCTGCTGCTGCTGCTGGGCGTGGGTGAGGGTGAGGGAGGCTGATGAGTGAGTCAGCTTCGTGACGGACAGCCCCACCCCGCCCCGCCCCCATCCCGCAGCGGCCCGCCCACACACCCCGATGCAGCAACGCCTCATAAATCCATCTTGGGTGTTCGCGGCTTCGTGCTCGCGGACTTGACGTTGGTTGACGCGACGCAAACGAGACGGACTCACCGCCGGCCAGCGATGGAGCGGCACGATGCCTCACGATGCTGCATTCCCCGCTGAGGACGAGAAGGATGGACGGACTAAGGCGAGACTCATCTCTCAACCAGCAACTCTCCGGCGAGGCTCCACCATGTATCGGCTCTGCGACCATCAACATTACTGCGCAGAAGTCGTTTCAGTGCGCTTGCGCCGAGACGAACACTGCCCACCGAGGACACACGTTTCCAGCCTCCGTCTCAGGAAATCTCCCGCGTCTCCGTGTATCTCTTATACGTAAGGTGAGACTCGGAAGGGAAGACTCGAGATATAAAGAGCACCTCGCTGCGTCTGGTCTTGCTTCGCCTCAGGGACCAGCGCTCAAACAGGACCCTCGGCGAGTCATTCTCGACTCTCAACATACAATAAGGACGAGATTGAGCCTGTGTTCTCTTCACACTCCACTGCCCTCGGCCGGTTCGAGAGCTAGCAGGCAAAAAGACTTGTGTTCATGCCCTCCTTCAGGTGTGGCTTCCTTCACCCCATGTTGCTGCGCTTCCTTCACGGCGGAGCGCAGCCATCCTTCCCTCCATCCCTCCCTCGACTCCCAGTGTGGGCACTTTACTCCTTCGGTGGTGCATCGCGGAGAATAAACGTCGCGTCTTATAAGGATCCTGACGCATCTGCACCACAAACTCGACGCGAAATCTTAAGTCTCCGTTAACCCTGCATGCCCAGGCAAAACCTGCTGGACTAGTTTTGTAAATAATTCTACAGTTCTTCCCAATCTCCCGGGACCAAGATGCTCCCCCACTAACCTCAGCACACCGGGACCACATCACACACCTGGACCCTTCCCCCCTCCCTCACACACACCTGAAACCTTGGGCGCTAATAAACATATCGGGGATTCTTTTTTCATTACATAACAAGACCCAGGCATCCCCGAGGTGGATATAATCTTTCCTCGTCTGATAATGCACGTTGTCTTCCCGCCAGGTACATAATTGCTTCCCTCCCTCCTTCTCTCTCGATGCTGCAGACTCCTAACATCTTCCACACATCTTCGTTGCCCATTCGTGTGCACGTTTAGACCCTACACAGATGCTCCTTTGAGCGTATAAAGTCCTCCTTGGCATCTTTAGTGGTTTGACAAGATTTCTTAAACTAAG
Source organism: Eriocheir sinensis (assembly GCF_024679095.1). Taxonomy (NCBI): domain Eukaryota; kingdom Metazoa; phylum Arthropoda; class Malacostraca; order Decapoda; family Varunidae; genus Eriocheir; species Eriocheir sinensis. The sequence continues at coordinate 15,124,330 of NC_066536.1, forward strand.
TGTCGGTGAATCTGGGGCAACGGGAAGTTAGTCAATCGCTTGGCGAGGACAAATCGCGGCAAAGTTGTCTCTCTGAAGGACAATTTCCTGCATGTACCGTCATCTAGTTTGGCTCAGTCTTAACCAGAAGCAGATAATATGATCCTCACGTTAATGCCTTTTCGACCATCGATGGAAAAGACTCAAGGCGGTCGTCCTTCAAAGACTCCTTTATTCCTGCCTCTCACTTCCGTCTGATTCTGGAGACAGAAGAAAGATAACATGTTCCTCTGTACTTTCTACATCCACGGCGCCTGCTGACAGGAAAAATTTCGATGACCACTAATTGGCCTCAAAATAAAGGAATAGATATAAGGACGCTCGTCTGTTCTCGTTGGGTAACACGACCAAATGTAGCCTGCTCCTGAAACGGCCGAGCAATACCAGGAAAACGAGATGAGCTGAGAGCTCGAGGCGCTGCGGCGGGGCGGGGAGGTTAAGGAAGTTAGAAGCTCCGGGCGCGTTGAGGCACAGGTGGCTCAGGCGCGGCCGTGCTTGTGGGAAAATTGATGTGTAGTGGAGCGATGACTGTCACGGGGAGGATGAGTGTGCTGATGAGGAGAGGAAGGAGGAGGGCACAGGCCGGGGAAGAGCAGTGTGCTTACCTTCAACAAGGAGCATGGAGGAACGAAGGAGGCAGCACATTGGCGGGCGCAGGCAGCCGTTTGGAGGGTTGCATTTAAACGGGTGGCGAGAATGTACACTTAATCCCGAGTCGCCGAGTAGAATCTTGGTGACTCAAATTTCTGTAAGACTATGCGAGGTCAGTCACAGAGGATGACGGAGGGCAGCCGTAGGTTTCCATAAATGGGCTACGGGTGTTCTGGGTCACACACACACATCAGAGGTGAACACATGAGAGGCACTGGAGGTGGAGGTGAAGTATCCCGTTAACTGTCACTAGTATTGCACTGTCGCACTGTCTTATCACTAAAGAGTAGAGGGGAGAGCGGACGTGTTCCACTTCCCTCGGCTTCTGGTTGCACACTGAGTAATCAGGCGTCGCACACACGTGCCTCCGAGCGACACACGGTGCTACATGTGACGTCACACGTAGACCTAAGTGGGCCAGGAGGGGGCGGCAGTGGGAGGAAGCCGACGGCAGCAGACCCTCGGCCGGGCGCCGCCAGGCTGACTAGACGGAGTGGCTGAGGCGGAGTGTAGTGCTGCGGGCCCGGGCGGGGACGGAGTGAGGCGTTGGTCCGCGAGGCTGCCACCACGGGCGCGCCGGCAAAAACTGGCCGGCCAACAATGTGGAAATATCACTTTCGCGCGGGTGTGTGTGTGTGCGTGTGTGTGGAGGGCGGTGGCGGTGCTCCGGGCCACACGTGTGCTCGCCACGAGGGTACCGTTCTGACTAACGGCTCATTTCACGCGGAATGGAGCGCCTACCATGCTGTCCCCTCCCGCTCACTTTTGCTATCATTCACAAGTGTGCAAGTGGCGACGCATGCGCAGAAGGGGACGGGTCAGCGGGTCATGGGGTGGGGCCCGCCAGGCTCCACCCCTCGCGCGGGGCGTGGCTGCCTCCCACGAGCAGCCAATCCCAGCACGTTCCAGATTCACGTTCCACCAATGGAATCATTCTTAGTTGACAAACATACACGAGACAAAAATAGTCATTTCTCAGCAAAACTCTTTATAAATTGTGGCAGTGGCGATCGGCGAGGCTCCTCCCTTCCCTGGGCCCCAGCTCCCCCTGGGACGACAGCCAGCGGACAGAGGCGGTGGGACACGCCGAGATCCCGGAACACGGGCGTTCCGCAGAGCCTCAGTTCCTGGCTGTACTTCCTGCAGCCGCCGCCGCCACACAAAGCAGCGCACCTGCACGTAAAGGTTAGCCTGGCCACGTGCTCCTCGCAGACCACATACATTGTTAATCGTGAAAAGGGCTAGGAAGTGATTTTGGTCCTCGGCAACACCGAAATAGAGTAACCGCTGTAGGCACCAACGTCCTGTGGTGACCTCATTTCCTCTTCGGCCCCACATGCGGGCATGACACGTTAGGCTCGTGGTTAGGTCTCCTTTATTCTCTGCCGTCTCTGTTATGCGTACAGACCGGAAACGCCCTCCATACATGCCTCGCCGTGCTCGCTGGCTTGCTCGACTCGCGGCGAGTAGAGGCCACGAGCGAGCTGCTGCCAGCAGAGAGAGGCAGGAGCAGCGGCAGCAGCAGCAGCAGGGCGGGGCCCAGTGCTCTCCTCACAACATTGTTTACTCGCTTGTCTTTGCGTCTTACTCGTACGTTTGCTTGCTTTCCATTCTCTGTTGCCCACTTGAACTGGCTCTCTGGCGCCTTCCCTCCCTGGCCAGGGGCAGTGCGTGTGTTCCTTTGTCCCTCTCGGTAGCCCGTTCCTCTCTTTCTGCCTCTTTCCTTAATCCAGCAATTTAGAAATATAACACTAAAGAAGAGTATGTAAAAGTGGCAATTAATTTAAATTAGAATATTGTTACATAAAAAATTTCCATGACAAATAAATATACAGTGATGATGAAAGAACCTCGGCGGCGGATGAGGCGATGAGGGTCTGGAGGTGGTGCGGTGAAAGGTTTGGGGCTGTGTTGGCGGCGAGGGAGGGACGGTGGAGTAAGCGAGGCAAAGTTGTGTTGGTGATGAGGCTGTTATGGTGTTGGTGTATTGCAGTGGGTGATCTGTAGAGTGCTAATGCTGGTGGTGAGGGAGATACATTTTTGTAGGAGTGTTGAGGACGTCGTGTTAGTGTTCGTGGTGAGGGGATAGGGTGCGTTGTACTGGTGGTGAGGGAGGTGTCTTCTGTCATGACGGGTTGCATCAGTGTGGACGCCTCGGGCGGGAGTGGAGGGCCGCACTACGGGCACGCGGCGGGTAAGGCGTAACGCAGCAACAAGTGCACCACGCGCCTCGCCCGGGAAGGCAGCCTGTTTTGTGACTTTAAAACCCGGTCTGTGGCGGCGGGCCGGCACCCCCTCCCGCCGCCGCCGTCCACCCGCCACCTGACGCATCACATCGGGTCAAGGCTGGGCGGGAACACACAATGGGTGTTTGGACTAAAAAGTATTCCAAGCACGCGTGATTTCCTTTTTTTTTCACCACAGCGACAAAGAATCTTTCTCTCTACGTTTGAAGGCTACGGAAAAAGGCGGGAGAGAGGGAGAGAGAGGGTTAGAAAAAAAAGAAACTGTTTGGTAATCTTTGTTGGCTTCTGGTTAACCTCGCGGGGCGGGAGGCGGCTGTCGTGACCTTGCTCGAATAAAGAAGCCAAAATCCTTGTTCCACAATGTTTCTTGGCTGCGGAATGCGGCCACGCGCTGCTCACACTCCGAGCGTTGCGCTGCAACTGCGCCTCCGTCTGAGGGAGTGGAGGCGGCCGCCTCGTCCAGAAAATAAGGAACACGTACGGAGGATCCACCTGTAATTAACAGGCAAAGCTACTAAGGAGATCTATATTTGTACAGAAATAAATAATCAGAAATAGAAAAAAATACTTTGTTATTATTTCGTAGTATTACTTAGTCTGAGAACCGTAAGACACTAAATAATGCAACAGTGATGCCTCTTCGGACCTACTTCACGTCCTCTGGAAACACTCAGTCACACTCGACCTGTGGCCTTGGCTGCGGCCGCCTCGGGAAGCCGGGGAGCCTCCGCTGAAGGCCTCGCCCTCGCCGCCCAAGGATAACAGCGTCGCCTCGCCAGCTTTGTCAGGCCGAGGCACAATGCGTCCACACACATGACAGAACGCGCCACCAAGCCCTCTTCTCTCTTTTTTTTTCATCAATAACCTTCAATGCAATGGCGAGACCCGGAGGCTCTGGTCACGTAGCTGGGCGGCTGCTGTTCAGACGAGGACCACAACACTCCAGAGTCAGGGTTTGTGTTTCTGCCTGCAGCAGCAACATGTGAGCCACTCACGGGCCGCGGTTACCACAGAGGGTAGAGCACACACGTACAGAGACGCAGGAGACGTAATAAAAGCGTCACACCATGAGTGTCCTGACGTAGCGACAGCAACTCTCGTCCCGTCCCGTCCCTCGCAGGAGAACACGTTTCGAGATGGCCTATTTGCGGCGGTGCTTCAGGCCAGCGATAACTGTTCCTGCTGCCCGTCACTCACGCTGGGGACGCCCCGTAGCACGTAGTAACTCGCGGCCATCGGTGACGCAAAAGGCTCGCAAGAAACAAACAAATGAGATACACAAGAAACGCGGGAACAAAATACACGGAATCTCCCGCTCGATCAGACGCCTCAGACACGGGCGTCACCAGGGCGTGGGCGGAGGGGGGGGAGGGAGGGAACGTAGCCAGTGACCTCAACGGGCGCACGCAGCATGTCCCTCCGTGCCGATAGAGGACGCTGGCGGCGCTCGGGGCACCGTGCACGACGCCGCAACGGATTCTTGGCTCCACCCACACCACCCCTTTGTGTGTGCATGTGCGTGTGTGTGTGTGTGTGTGTGTGTGTGTGTGTGTGTCATGACGCAGCTGGTGGAGGTCCTCACACACACACACACACATACACACACGCCAGCTCCCACGCCCCTCCGGAGATGCCCAGCTGACGCCCGATCGCTGCGGGCCGACCACCACCTGTCTCGGCTCAGGGGCGGAGGCGAGGTTTTTGCCGACACGAGGTTCTACTTTCATATCCCGACCGCCACCACCACCACTGCCACCACTGCCACGAATACCGACGACGCAGCTAATCAGTCCCCGCCATTAACAGGATCAGGGCCACGAGGAGTAAAGGAGAGGAGGATGTAGGAAAAGCTGACAGAAAAGATGGAAAATGCAAGGCGAGAGAAAACGTAGGAGAAGAAGTAAAGACGAATCGAAGAGTGCACAAGAGGAGGGCGTAGAGATAAATTGTCAGTAAGGTAATGAGGAAGAGAGGCAGGCAGGTATACAGATAGCCAGGTATGAAGAAGCTCCATAATTCACTGTAATAGGAACATAAGAACATAAGAAAGAGACCGAAAGAGTGTGACGGCAGATGGTATTTAAGGATTCTAGTTTTTGCTGATGATGCTGATGATAGATAGGCCGTGAGTGTAATGATGTGCAGGTAAATTATAAACGTATTGATATTATTATTATTATTATTATTATTATTATTATTATTATTATTATTATTATTATTATAGTAGCTTTGATAGTTATAGCTAAATATTTTCACGTGACAAAGAAGCGTTGCAAGTTTTCAGGACCCGTATTTACTTTATATTCTCTCTCTCTCTCTCTCTCTCTCTCTCTCTCTCTCTCTCTCTCTCTCTCTCTCTCTCTCTCTCTCTCTCTCTCTCTCTCTCTCTCTCTCGTGGTCTCGTGAGGAGGAAGAAAATTATGGCCGGAAGGAACGTAAATGGATCACGTTATTTAGGGTTAATGGTGACGATGATGACGGTGGTGGTGGTGGGGGGTGGCTTTGGTGGTGGTGGTGGCGGTGAGGGGGTAGGGGGTGGGCAGGTTGTGTTTTCTCTTAAATAATAATGCAACGGAAGAACACACACACACACACACACACACACACACACACACACACACGCAGACACACCATACGACTCCAATGAAAAAAAGATTACTGAATTCTCAAATCTGTACAAACCACTGACTTAATTTTTTCTGTAACAAAAAAAAAAAAAAAAACTTATTCGATTGACCTCTTGCACACCCACACATTTTAGTAAGTTCTTTATTCTATTTTACATTTTGGATCTGCCATTAATCTCTCGGCCTCGTTTTCTTCCTGGTATGCGAAAATATATTTAAAAGAATAATGATTGAAATATATATGTAGAAACGTGTGTGTGTGTGTGTGTGTGTGTGTGTGTGTGTGTGTGTGTGTGTGTGTGTGTGTGTGTGTGTGTGTGATAATCATGGTATTTTGTATATTTTAAACGTAAACAAATAAAAGTATGAACACGCATTTTAGTTTTTCTCATTTTCCTTTTACTAATTCTTATTTAACCCCCAAATCACAACTGCAACTACAACATAATAACTAACAACAATAGCAACGAAATTTTTGACCGACCACTATATCTGTCTGTCTGTCTTACTCTCACGCACACTACTACTACTACTACTACTACTACTACCATCACCTCCACTACTACATATTATAACACTGCGTTCAGGTAAGGAGGAGTGGAACATGTGGAGGTGAGTTTCCCCTCCTCACCACCTTTTCCTCCTCCCTCCATTCATCCCTCAAACTACGGTGAGGGGAGTCGAGAGGAAGGCGCAGATGGAGGCGGCAGGAGGGAGAAAGTAGGGCATAGTATTGAAGGAGGAGGAGGAGGAGATGGAGGAGGAGGAGGAGAGGGAGTAGAGGGGGGGATCACATCTCTAGAGTGTGTGAGACATCGGCGGCGCGTCTGTCGAAATATAATAATAAAAAAAAATCGTCTCCACCTGTCTGACGTGTGGTGAGAAAATGTGACGAGGAAGGAAATGACGTAACAGAGCACACATTCGAAGGGGAAACAAAGGTAAAAAAGAGGAAACAGACAAAAAAAAAAAAGAGCAACAAGAACAAGGAAGGAAGGAAAAAAAAAAAAAAAAAGACGAATCAAGGAAGCACAATACTAGTACGAAACACGTATTATGGACCATCAAGTAAGGAGGTGATAAAGAGAAGAATCGACGGCCGTAAATAAAGTCAGGACATAAGAAAGTACTGGTGGTGGTGGCGGTGTGTGTGGGGTGTGGGGAAGGGGTGAGAAGGCGGGGGTGTGGGAGTGGAACGAGTGGGGTGAGGAAGGAATGGGAGGAAGGCAGGAGGTGGGGTGAAAGTGTAAAGCAGGTTAGGGAGGAGGAGGAGGGCGGGGTGAAGGAGGAGGAGGAGGAGGGGCAAGTGGAAGGGTTTGAAAAATAGGAGAGAGGAAGAGGAATGAAAAACCCAAGTAAATAAATAAACAAAAGATATAAAAATGCTACAATAACGTCAATAAAAAAAAATCCATAAACCCAGAAGAGGAAACCCGGAAAAAAAAGAAGAAAGGTAAAAGATAAGGCCGACAGATACAGGTGAAAATATTAGACCTATGAGGAAGGTGAAATGCTGATGAGACGATGGGGCAGGTAAGTCGAGTGTGACCGAGAAGAGGTAGTGGTGTTGGTGGTGATAGTGGTGGTGTGGTGGGTGTGGTTGCAGTCGCAGCGGGGGTCTGAAGGATTAGTGGGCGTGCGGGGTGGGGTGTGGCTGACTATGTGGCTGACTGGAAGGGTGGAGGGGCAAGGGAAAGGAGGGAAGGAGGGAGGGGCGAGGGGAAAGGAAGGTAGGTTGAAGGGGCGAGGGAAAGGCGGCGGGAAAGGGAG